>NW_009700855.1:0-14966 GCF_000703405.1 Apaloderma vittatum
AGCAACTGTAATCGAATGGCTGCCAGCTGGATGCTGAATGATGGTACTTCAAGGAATCGCAGATAACGAAAAGCAACTGATTTGAAGGCAGGAATGGGCCGAGCTTCAGCTATTTCCAAGTTGCAGACTTTTGCTGGCAGTTTGCTGATTTGAGCCAAGCTAACCATGGGGTAGGGTTAAAGTTTTTTTTGAGGAAAGCAGATCCTTACAGGCAGGGACTCGCTTGAGATACTGTAATGCCAAAAGAGAGATCTGGGGGATATTTCCAACCCGTCAGTGATGTAAGTGCTGATTATGGAATTAAGTTGAAGGGGGCAGGATAAGGATCAGTGAGGGCTGATCGTGGCGCCCCGTCTTCCTCAATTATACACAGGCTTTGTCTGCGCTAGTCTAAATGTGTTCCAAATTATCCCCTTCCAGGGAGGCCTCACTGGCACCAAACTCAGATTTTTATTAGTATTTTTTTGTTCATCACTTGGACTTAGACACCTAGAATCTTTCTCAGATTTGAATCCTGTAAAGGATCCTGTAAAGTATCAGACTGCAAAAATATTTCTTCATCTGGAAGTATTTGTAGTTCATAACTCATGCTTCACAGTTCTGCTCTGTACATTCTCCATATTAGTACCAGTGGCTTAATGTGTATTTGCACAGCCCATCTGTGGTAGAAACTTTTTTTTCCTCAGCTGTGATATAGCGGCAAGCTGACACCTACCATAGCACAGATTTAAAGTGAAATACTTAAGGTATAAAAAAACAATCTCCTAAAATCAAACCCAAACAACCCACTGCCCAAATAAAACAGAAAACTTCATTTAGCTCAAGTGAATCTCCAACAGTTTTGCCCTGCAGCCCTGGCAAAAATGTTAAAGCATAGTAAGCTGCCATTTTACAGAGCATCTACAAGATTTTCAGATGGTGGCTAGAGGGTTAGTAAACTGAGCAAGGAACAACTACATCCTTTTCCAGAAACCTCAATTCATGTTTATCCTTAGGTCTTGTGAATACATTACGTTGCCAGGGTGCAGCTAGCAAATCAGAATTTCACTCTGGTGGCTGACTGGTGTTTCTTAGGAACAGCCTTTGCACATTATTTCAGCTGCAAGGCAGTGCCGAAGTGCAGGGGTTGTGCTATGACACACTTGGCCTGTGGAACCCCATCAAGACTTGGAGTTCAAAGGCGACAGACCTGGCATGTGGAGACCTGCTCTGGCTGACAAGGGTTAGGTGGGGTGTGTGGTTGTATTACCTTACTCAGGCACAATGGGAGAGTGCAGTCCCATTTCTGTCCATCAGCCACACACACCTACCTCTTCCACTGCACTTCCTTGCACCTGGAAAGGCAGCATTTTGCCCCAAGAGGAGGCTGCGAGCGTTATTACTCTGCACTAAGTCAACTATGGCCCTATCAAATAATCACATTCTCAGCCTTGGAACTTCTACCGTATAGATCAAAAGATACGTAGCTTCCTTAGTTGTGCAATGTAGTATTTTTACTCGCTCTGAACAGTTTCCTGTGTTGGGCCCACAGTTAATCTGTTTCAAAAGCTGCATTCCAGCATCGCTCATCTCACCCACAAGAAAGAGCTTCAGAGACCACAGAGGTCAGAGTCACCTTGGGCAACCCATGGCAACAGTGAAAGCCAATTCTGCCAGCAAAACAACCCATTTTAATAACAGGCCTCTTGTCTGAGAGCTGTTTATACTCTGCCAGCAAGTGGTTGCATACATACTTTGGTCACAGTCCTTGCAGCTTAGGTGAGCTATGAAACCTCAACAGAAGCTGAAAAAGGAAAACATGAGTGATGAATGCAAGCCACAAAGCTTATAGTTGACACAGGCTTGCTAGTTATGTAAGAAAATCCTGCAGTAGAAGATTGTAATATTAGCAAAAGCAATGCAGAGCTTTGCATTTGATAAGGGGCATGAGATCACTGAGGACTGACTTCTCTGGACTTTCAGGTGTGCAGAAAGGATGCTACTCCTACTCCCTGAAGACATCTTTTCCCAGCCCTGGCAGTTTATTGGCCAACATCCTCTGCTGGCAGCTTTCATGAACAAATAGCTCATTTCAGTATTCTTGCTCCTAAATGAGTAATGGTCACAAATAACAAATCTTCAGCCGGCACCACTGCATTCTCACCTGGTGTCGAAGTTTAAGGCTGAGCCAGAGCCCCCAGTGACATTACGAAATAGAAAAGGAGCTGTGCTGCTGCCACTGGGGAAGGAAGGCAAGATGACCAGGCCCTATAAACGGTGCTCCTCTGCAGGGTGAAACAGGAGGCAGCACAGGGAGAGATAACAAGGAGCCAACAGCAATCCTCCCAGCACAGCAGCTCATCTCGGGGGCCCATATACACCGAGCAAGTGGGAAAGGAACACTGTGCTTGGTCCATTTGGGTCACTTGACCCATCCTCTCCTCCCCCTAGGCACAACTGCCTCCCCCTCCTTCACCATGATTGCTACATGTGCCAGGAGCCACAGAGAATTTTGATCCTGGGGCTCTCAAACCAGGACACCTGGTATAAGAGAAAGCTTCCAGTTCTTTGCTCTGAAGAGAGAGAGTGAGCGCATACAGACAGTTCTGTAGCTAAGACTTAGCAGTGACCATCTTGCTACCAACTCGCCCTTATCCTTCAAGCTGATTTCCCTGAAATTCTGTTTTCTGAGTGTTTAAAATAGTCTTCAAAGCAAACTGAAGAGTTCAGACTTTCCATCCTCATATTAGCTTGGAGCTGTGCATGTACCATGTGCTTGGATTGGCACATACCATCAGGCAGTGCTTAAGCAATTTAAAGAAATAATTTGGGAACTGAAGCTAACTCAGAAAAAGAATGCAACTTATTTAAGAAACATTAGAAACTGGGAAAAAAGTTGACATTTTTATAAACAACAGCTCAATACTAACAGTTACTAGACATCAGTCAAGCTTTATCAACTACGATGCTAAAAGCTAGAAGTGTAAGAAAAGATCTGAGAAGCTATTTCACAGCTCTGTTTATGCCCTTAGGTGAGCTTGCATTCACATGAAAAGGGAGACAGAACAAGCGTGGTCCAAGGCAGGGACACGGCTTTACTGAGGCTCAGAAGTCTGACAATGGGAGATGTTTTTGTACATATAAACAGTACTTGGGTAAAATCCTCTTAGAGAGCAACTGCAACTGCTAAGACAATAAAAACCAACTTGAAGTCTGTGAATTGCCAAATAACATGCTGAGCGCTGGAAATGGATGAATTTGTAAAACAACTACCTCTGTTTCAGGGTTACATTTTGTTTGAAACAGATTTCTTACCCACCTTACTGATAACACCTATTCTGAAAGAAGACAAAAAAAACCACCAACCCAAACCCCTACACTTGCTCTCTGGGCACTAACTGTTTAATAATGAAAAGGAACTTACTGTTCCTAACCCACTTCTTGACCATTTTCATGCCTAACTACAAAAGAAGTAACAAAAATAACTTTCTTCTCAATTGCACTGTTCTTCTGAATATTTTTAGCCTAAAAGTACACATCATAAAGGAGTAGGAAGACTTTGAGGAATTTGGGGTGAAATGTCGAGAACTTTGAGGAACTGAACCAAATATTTTCAAATGCTCCTTGGAAACGGCTGGACGTCACTTGTACAGAGACCTGCTCGTGCAGCCCTACCTGGCAGCTTAATGTTGCTGGAGTTCAGGATCCGTGTGGTCTGCTCTAGAGTCTCTCACCAACCTGCAGAAGTACTTGCTTCAGCCTTGAATCCTGTCTTTGCAACGCTTACCTGTCAGCCTACAATCTCCTGCCTCTGACAGCTCAACACCATCTCTCTAACCATATGTTACCAGCACCTCCCGTAAGGGACTTGCAGGCTCGGTGGCTGCTGCTGTATCCTGCACTACAGCAACATTTTCGGCTAAGGCCTGAAGGCATCTCAGGTTCTTGTCCACTGTATCATCTTCTTCTCTTCAGCTTACTTCCCACGTAACTTTTAGCTGAGGCCTTGTGGTATCATTCAGAAGGGCTAGAAATGGTTGCTAAAACCACAGAGTTTTTTTTGTGGTGCATAGGAAGAGAGAGATGCTGAAATAGAGCTGTTAAAGGACAGAAGCCAGATGGTTTTCTCCTTACTAATCACTACATTTGGCACTCTGCTTGGCTGCTCCACAGAGCAGAAGGGTCCTACTGTGCCTAGGAGTCCTCATTTGCCATCCTTCTCCGGGGAGTGCCCATGCCTTTTGAACTATTTCTTCTTAGACTTTTCAAGAAAGGAGTGGAAGTCATGACATCCACCGCCTGGCATGCTCTGCACAGCCTGGTCACCTCCTCCTTGCTCCACCTCAGAGCTCTGCAGCTTCAGTGGAAGGCACAGGCTGGCCTGAGGATAGGTCCCGAGTCAGGCAGTGGGATTGGGCCCCATCGCCGTGGTGGCACAGCAGCAGTTTTCAACAGGTGGGTTAGCAACACGCATCTCTCTCACACTCATACCTGTTGCACCCCACTCTCTTCAAGGAGGACTGTTCAAAAGGAGTGAGAGTGATAGAAAACTGTTGTTATCCAATATAGGGCAGAACTTGAAGACCCTCTGCAATTGATTGTGATGCTGAGAACAGCTCATGAGCACAGTGCAGTTTCAAGTGCCAGGTCTTTGCTTCTAGCCCCATGTGCCGCGCAAGGGCCACACTGGCTGTTTAAACAGCAGGTACACTTCACTAGAGAAGGGCGTTTGACGGCTCCTATGCGTATCTCCTTGCGAAAACTAGAAATGTGCTTTCTGGAAGAAAGACAGTATTTAAATTGATTAGGCAAATAATAAATAATGTCCTCAGCCTCCTGTCTGCAGCAGTCTCCAAACACAGGGCATATGGCACCTTTCCAGACCACATGGCAGCCAGTGATTATTATTTCACCCACCTTTGGCAGGAAATAAAATATCTGTTTAATCCTGACAGTGGGACTCCCCAGCAGTTAAGCTAAGATGCTTTAAAAGGAATATAATTGAAAATTGTGTGTAAGGTAGCAGAAGGTAATGATGGGCTTTTCAAATTTGGTAAGACTTGAGTCACTGATACTTTGAGAGCTGTGGGATTTTTCACATCTGTAGCCAGTCAGGAGCTTTGTTTCACAGCTCACTCAGAGAGACATCTTGCTTTTGGAAAGGGGCATAATTTCAGCTGGACTCAAGGGACAAGTGGTTGTGGCTCTGGACTGTTCACAAGCAGAGCAGCTGTACTTGCTGCTGCTCTCAGTTCTTCTGGTTTCGAGTGGTATTTCTCATTGCTCTTCAGCCACAAGGCAGTGTTAAATGCTTGAGCACTTGGACTCTTCACGCGGAAAAGCAGCATGAGCAGACACGCCATTCTGTGAAATATGAAGATCTTCAGATGAAGATATTTTTGGGGGTGCAGAACAACTTCTAAAATGATCTGTTCCTCTGAAGAGTTAGAACTACTGGCTATGAATGAGTAGCCAGCGGGCTGCCTGGGCAGCTCAGCTAGCCAGCCATGAAGGGGAAGGACAGCTGCAAGTCTCACCTCCTAAAACAGCAGCAGAGTCCCAGCTGCTCTTTAAGAGGCAACCTCAAAAAGAGGGAGGGGTATTTCCTGCAAGTGATAAGGTCAGACTGGTCCAGTGAAACTAAGCAAAAGGAACTTTAGACCAAATGCTTGTAGTAATTCCTATGTCACAGCTTAATTTGCATAACAGTCTTAGCAGAGAAGGGTTTAAATCCCCTTCCAGAAAAGGACAAAACAAATTCTTGGGTTCAGCAAACTGAAGAATAGGCCTGTGCTGAATTGCTGGAGCAAGATGAAAAACATTTGCTGTTTTGTGGGATTCATCTCATTCTACCCTCTTTATATCCAGCAGAGCCGGCTCGCAGACACTGTAGTGCTCCTCTTTGAACCGTTTAGGCTCAGTGGGTGGACGGGCATTTAGTTAGCACTGGTCACTTTGGAGGGAGGAGGGGATGCGGAATCTTTATTCTACAGGCAGTCATTGAGAACAGATACCAGCTGGCTGTAAGCACTCCCACCAGGATATGAAGCACAACGAAGTCTCGGCTGAATGATGCTTCCGAGCACCCTTGCCAGCCGGCAAGCACTCCGGCCACCTGGCAGCACCGAAATGTACAAGAGTCATGATCTTTGGGTCACCTCTTAAGAAACAGCTGATTTTGCCGCAGTTTGCAGCAACAGATGTGGACTGAACCCTCAGGAAAATTGTATCCATTTGAGGCTGTATTACACAACAAAAAGGAGTCTGAGTCCAACCAATGGCACAACTGAAAAGCAAAAACGGGACTTTGGTAAACTCCACTTTGCCTGTTGCACCCACTTCTCCGCTGGCTTTGACTAGGTCAAAAAAGAAAAGAAAAGTCCAGCCCCTGCTGCTGCTTGGTAGCTGGTGTCCTTTGCTCAGCAATAAAAAAAATCATCTGTTGGAGCAGAGCTGTCGCAGAGACTTCTGCTCTGGTTACAGGCTCAGATCTACTAAGGCTGAGCAAGGCTGTTACAGCTTCCACCCTGACCTGCCGCAGTACGATCACCTCAAAAATGTCACCGAGAATTCCTGTGCAAGCTTCACATTCCTGGAGGAGTTGGAGCATATTTTGAGAAGGAATTCAAACCTCAGTTATAGTGATGGATTATATACCTACAACTAATAAAACTCTTACCATGTTTTGTTTCCCTCAGTGGAAGTAAGGGATGAGCTTTTCTTCCCCATTATGGCCTTCGTAATTCCACGTGAAATGGCATTTTTTTCAAAGGTACCCTGCAAAAAGAGTGCCTTGCGTGACTGTTGGCTACACATTCACAGGTGTCTTTGCTGTCAGTTAATGATGCTATCAAGAAAGCTGCATCCCTTAAAAGGCTTCCAGCTGAATTTAAGCTGCAGGCCAGGTACTTTCTCTCTGCAGGGTAACTTTTACCATCAAATCTCACTGGAACAAGAAGACTTTAAAACTAAGAAAAAAATGAATGAGAAAATCAGTGATACCAATTATACACCAAATAAAGGTAAGTCCCTCTGTCTCATTAGCACGGTTTAATTACGCTTGGATTTAAATTCTAAATATAGTTCATAAGAATTCACAAGGGCAAGTGTTTGCTTCCACTGCTGTAGTTGTCTCACTATCTAATATTCTCTTTCCTATAAGATCAACAGTTTTAAGGATCTGTCTGCTTGAGTCATAAAGAAGATGCTGACACTTCACCCCTTAGAAGTGAAAAATATTGGTTAAGCAGTGGCTATGTTTGATGTTTGCAGCGCTGTGAGAGCCCAGAGGTCTCAGCTGACATCTCAGCTCCCTGTGCTGGGTCTGTGTGAACATGTGGAGAGAGTCCCTGCTACAGGCTCCTGTACTCTTAACAAGGCAGAGGCAGTATGTTTTCAATATCCCTGTGTATGTGTATTAATGTGTGTATGTGTATTAATATATGGATGTGTCTGTCTGTTTACCAATTTATCTCTCTCTCTCTTTAAGTGATGCAAGGCATCAAAGTTTACAGGAATTTGAGACTTTCTCCCTGGTCTTGGTCAAGCACTTGACCCAATCCATCTCTCTTTGGGATATACTTTACCAGTTTATCTCTATAAACCTGGTAATAAATATTATTTCTAACCCCTTGATTCAGTCCAGTCACAAGTACATTTCAAAAAATCTAGAAAGCTCCCATAAATCTATCTCTTCTACCAAGGGGTCCCGCTGAGAGAGAAGACTCTCTCCCTCGATCCCTGGAGAAAACGCCCCCAGCACCAGCTGTCTGCTCACCGAGAGGAAGCCTACTCATAGATCATGTACATTGCACCCATCCAAAACATTAATGAGGGAATCTCTCCAGTTGGAGAAATCTGGGGTTAAAAAAAGCACCAGCCAATGCTAAAAGGTGGGAACAGGGCAGTTCAGCAAAAAAAGGAGGAGAGAAGCAAACACCCTTTTTCTGCTCCAAGCCTGGTTAGAAATTCATGGTATTAAGAAGTCCTATCTAAGAAGACAAAGATTTCCAAAACATCATCAGCATTTCAAAAAGAACAGTGAATGCAAACAGGCTGCCTACCATGGCCACAGCCTTTGTTTGACTCAGAAATACTATTAATTAATCTAACCACATATAAAGAGTATTGATTGAGTGAGAATTTTACTGACTTCAAAACTACAAGTTTATTGCACTTACAAAAACATTTTACGTTTGCATCCTGGATTAGTACATATCTGCCAAGAAGAGATGTGATTGTTTAGTCTCAGTGCACGAGGGCATCTGATACTCAGTGTAGGCTCAGCTTTGGGTATCCAAAGGGTATTGATCGTAGTTGCAGTATTAGGTATGAGCTTCAGATTCTTGAATTCATGCAGCACCTACAGGAATAATCACTTTCATGCCCATGGGACATGGGATAATTAGAACACCAGCTTCTTCCCACAATAATTTAATCAGGAAATGCTTAAAAAAGATGGTGGGGTTTTGTAACTCCTGCTCTCTAGAGGTAATTATGGAGAAACGTCACTGAGTGCTTAAATGCTGGTAGCTCCCAGATCACTGTGGTGGCTGCTGTGACCATTGTTATTTCTTGGAAATCTTGGTTCTTTGTAATCCCTTAGCAGATAGCACAGCCCAGCATGGACTGTGTGGTAGGTCTGTCTCATATGCAAAAAAAAAAAAAAAAAAGCACTGGCTTGGCCAACTATTTGGCTGATAGCACAAAAGAAACACTAAACTTACCAGCTACCTGAGGGGCCTGTGGGAAGTGGGGCTGACTCACAGGGGGTGTTTCCTACATCTCCTGCTGGTGGCTTCGACTGCTGCAGCAGAATCATGCTGCTGTTTGCTCTCTCAGGGGAGAGATAATCTCTCCTCACCCCCTTTTCCCTCCTCTTAACACGACTGATTTTGGTCAGTGGACGAAGCTAGTACGCCACCTGCAAGGGCAGGATTAATAGCTGTTGTGGGGAGGAATGCTCTTTGTTCCAAGGCCTGGCTGAAAAGTTTCCTCCCCGTCAAACTGAGCAGAGACCCACAGACAGCACTGAAGGCAGACACTAATCTCTGGCAGCGTAGAGGGGTGTAATGCAAACATGAAAGAACATAACTGCTGGATACAACTCATTGCTTTAATGAGAACATGCCCTTGGGGTTTATGACAAACAAATTCCAGTTGCTTTATTGCATTGTGCCTGAATTTCCTGCTGTCGTTTCAGCTGAATACAGCACACTGCTGGATCACGCCTGGAGAAGGAAGTTACTTGTGCAACTGTGGAGGGAAGGAGAAAATCTCTGGCAAGAATGAAAACCAGGGAATATTGCCCCCATTAAGACAGGGGCTCCTCATGAGGGAAAGCTGGTGCACCAAAGCCCAGCTGGAGGGAAATCCTGCCTCTGGGGAAGCCTCTCCTTCCCCAGGGGCTCTCGGGGAGCACAGCCCAGCAGCGGGGCAGCCCGGGCTGAAAGCAAAGACCCATCCCACACCAAACTAAGGCGCTGCCCTTCCCAGAAGTGTCTCTCCTCTGCTTCCCACTGGTGCTCATGCCCACTTGCCAGCACTGGTGCCCACACCCGTCCGGCTGCTCGGGCCTCGGGTCAGCTCTCGGTTCTGGGAAGTAGCCCAGCCCAAAGGAGCTGCACATTCGCCCAGGGCCACCAGCTGATGAGGCCGAGCAAGGCTCCCTGGAGGCAAGGGAGGCCGTGGGTGCGTAGAGCCCGGGGTTATCTTACACTGACGGCAAAACCCGCATCTTCAGCCAGGAATGTAAAGCTGAGGGGTGTTAAGCCCTGGACCAAGACCAAGAGCACCACAATCCTCACAGCTTTTGTGACTGTATCCCGGTAGTTATGAAATAGCTTTTTTTTTTTCTCCAGACACACAAATGAGTGCAAAACAATATTTTAAATTATTAAGATAAAAGCCATCATGAACAGTGACCATCACAAGGAAGTGTGTGACTTGAAAATGACAAAATGGTACTTTTAAAGGCTTCTGAGTTGTGATTGTGTCGTTTCAAATGATAAGAATGGCAGTAATAAAAATAAAGTCCAGAACACAAAGAGGAGCTGAATTACAATATTTCCAGCCATTTTCAATTATAAATACTTTCTGTGAGTCTTGCTTCAGACTATTAAGTATCAATCAATGCATTTTATAGATTCATCTTTATAGCATTTGAGTGCCTAAAAGTCCCAAGTTTCTTAACTACAAGATAGGGCTTAATGTAAATATTGAAGAGAAAAAATTCAGATTTATTAGAGTTAAGTTCTTTTACAGATCCTTCTCCTGGACACTACCACTCAGTGCTGCCATGAACTCCAAACACAAGCCAAGCTTCACTCCAGAAGTTTTGACTTTTCTTACAAGACTTGCTCCAGTTCAGATGGATTGTGTAAACCGCTAAGTTTTTCTCCACTGTTCGTTACAAGCTATTCCTCCCAGCTTTATATAAGCTATAAGAGACAAATTTTCTTTTAGTATTTGTTGAATCAATGGCCAAGTACAGCCAAATGCTGGCAAATACCGATACGTCATGCCAATTTCTAGGGAAATTAGTGTCATTAGTATTTAAATCCCCTGCCTGCAGGAGACAGAGAAGCCCTGGGATGAGCAGCCCGGACCGCTCAGTCACAGCATCCTCTGCTCTGATATTCCAAGCTCTGTGTCACACCAGCCTGAGGTGCAGACAGGTGAGGCAGATGTTCAGCAGTCTGGATACAGCACCTTGCTTTGCCACCTAGTGGGAGCTGGGGAACTCTCTGCCCTGGGCTGCTGGCAAATGCGTTTGGTGCAGCTCTCCAGTGGCAAGCTGAGTTTTGATGTACCTCCCCGATTTTGGGCTGAGGTCGATTTAATGAACTGCAAAGTGCTGCTTGTAAAGTTGTGGTGGTTCAGGCACCACTGCTTGTGCCCTGGGATTGTTTTCTGCACATCCGAACACGAAACACAATGTTAAGCTTTGCCACTAACAGTTACACCAATTCACCTTACAGCCACCCAGTGCACAGGGCTGAGTGTGGGGATATTCTGGACATACAGCAAGTTACCTAAGTGGGCACAGCTGAAGTGCCATTTCAGTCACACCATCCATCTGGAGCCTTGCCTAGCTGACTCCTGCTTGTTTTTCCCCGGCTTCAAATAGCTCATATTGGCTTTTCTCCATGATCTTTGTGCCCTCACTGTGTTGCTCCTTAGCACAAAACTAGCCAAATCATTTGCAACCTAAGTAATCCTCTGCAAAACCCAAAAGGAGAAAAACATGACCTAACTCACTGAATAATAAAAAAAAAAAGAGGCCTTCACATTGCTGCCTGATGTTACCAGAGCACATCAAAGCATGGCCCAAAATAGAAAAGCTATCGCAATGTAATTCAGCTGAATTCTTCTCAGTGGTCTCTGAGATAAGAAGAAAAAAACCTCAATCTTTACAGTTTTCACCATTAAGGCTGTGGGTTTTTTAATGTGCTACATATACATGAAGATTTTCCTTTTACCAATATATTAAGGTATTAGTGTAAGTGGAAAAGGATGAGTTTCATTAAAAACACAGGAATTCTGACATGATAAAGGATGAGAGAAGAGTAATTCTTCTATTTTATCTGTATGGGTTTTGTTAATTGGGTGATAGGACAATAATCTTTGATATGCTAATTTGTTAGACTAGAGTGTGTTTTGGCTCAGTAATAAAACTGTCCTGACATCTGACAGCTCTAAGAAGATAATTTATGAGATCAGGCTCAGCATCTGATACATCCTTATGTAACCCTATAAGCAACATGAGGATTTTGAGGTATCAGAGAAATGTATGTGAATTGACATTTAATCAATGGAATAAGATGCTCCAAATTCACTACAGGCAAGTGCTTAAGTGTAGTTTGGAACTAATATGTTACTTACCTGGCTTTGCAACAGTAGGGAATGAAGAGAGGGTACTCCAGTGCTCAAATCGGGGATGAAAGCTCTCCCAGCTGCCAATGAGCCACAGCTGCAAGCCTGAAAAGAGCCATTTGTGCACTAGTTAGGGTGATTATTTTTGTCATGAAGAAAGTTTTCCATTATGCAAATGTACAAAGCTGTGCAATAACTCTCCGTGTGGCTGTTTGAAGCGGCTAACCCAGGAGAATGAAAGAAGCTGCGCCTTCAAGGTAATTCAGCCCCATTTATGCAACCGCTTGGCAGGTCCTGTTCCTCTGTCATGCTCAGCCCAAGGGCAAAGGAGGTAGAAGGCAGAAATCTGGGAGCATAGGGGAACATGTTTTACTTCTTTGAATCCGTTAAGTCCTTGTCAGTCCCACTGGCTGTAGTGGAAATTGCTGTCGTACCAATGAAGGCAAGTGGAGATCTACTGGATCCGCTCACACACGCACAAGGCAGCGCAGTTCTTGGTGCTCTGCCCTGTGAAGCTCTTCCCAGTGCTAATGGGGACTCAGTTCCCTTTTCCAGCTTTCTGTCCAGGCCTGCTAAAGACATGAGCATGTGCCAGCAAGTTAAGACACAGGGAACTACTTCTCCTGTCTCTATCTTGTATTTACATACTGAGGTGCATGTTTAAGCATCACAGGGTTGTCTCCTCTACAAGTCCCCACAGCAGTGAAAGGTGTGCAGACAATACAGAAATTTAGGTTAAAAGGCATTTGGGCACTAGAAGGCATCCTGCCTAGGAGTACTACAATCTGAAATATCATCTTTGCATATATTACATACAAGCCACAGACTTGTAGATGTGTGTGGCTCTTCTATCCCTTCAACTAGAATCATTAAAATAATTAATACTGTGCTCGTACATACAGCAAATGTGTTTAACATAATATACTACCTTTCATAAAGGTGCACACAATTAATTTCTCTAATAGTGGACAATATTTAGAAGAAGCTGGCTTGAGAGTGCATCAAGACTCCTTTCCTTCTGTCCTGAACTATAAATATTTCAGAATTTCAACATCAAAAATAAGCTAGGCTATTGATTCAGCAAGGTACTGACAGGCACTTCTAAGTGCTGAAGCACTGGATTGTGCTGATACTTGTTTGAGCCACGGTTTCTCCCAGACCTTATGGAAGTCAGTGGCTCTGCTAAGGACTGCCCTTCCAGTCCCAGGGAAGGGAGCGACTACACACCCCCTGTGTGCATCAGTACTGAAGATAAGAGGGCACCACAACCCCAGGCCACCTGCAGAACTGATCCAAACCCTGCGTATGGGTAAACAGGCCTCCCAAGAGTAACAGCAAACACAAGGGTGATGCCCAGGGACTGCTTATGTTTTTTGCTCTGAAAGCACAACTGTCAAACTATAGAAACAGTACTGGGCTTGGGCTCGAGGCAAAACACTTGTTTCACTAGGCTGCAGAGTTGTGCCCTGCTGAATACCGTGGCATAGCTTCCATACAAGAGCAAGAAAAGATCTTATTTTTGCTAGCTGACCTGATGGTAGCACGTCCTCTGAGGATACAGTGAATGTGCTTTTGGTATCTATCACTTCTTAAACAGAAAGTCTCTGTGTCTGTTTTAACAATGCACGAAGATATCCAGTTTTTGCACAAGGGGATTCTGAATTTCAAACACTGTGTAATTTCTTAATGATACCTGATTAGCTCTAGAGACACTCGACACAAAATGAGATTTCTAGGGAAGGCATTTTTCCTTGATTTATACACAGAATTTTACTGGCTTGGGAAACATAGCACAATGAAAAGATTGCAAGGGTGACTCAATTACTTAGAGCAAAACAGAAAAAAAATAATTTCTTTAACAGCAAGACTTTCCCTAACATTCTGTTAGGAGCTGAATATCTGAAATAAATAATGCAAGAACCTTACTTGTTCAGATAATAATCTTAATTCTAAAGGATACTCAGCCAGCATGCATGAAGTTCAAAATGACATACCTGGAGGCTACACAGAAAGCAAGGCTCAGGTACTACACATGGCAGGGAACCGTTCTTCATGCCACTGCATGGGACTGGAAATAATAAGCTTAATAAGCAGCAAGAAAGACAGGATGCACGGGAAAACTGGAGTAGATTGCTTGGATAAGTAATGCAGCCTGTACTGATGGACATCTTTAAGAATAAAGGTGGACAAGTTTGTCAGGATAGAAGTAAACTTGATCCAGACTTTGGGACTAGAAGAGACTAGAGAGTTTTTCAGGGACCTCTGCCTAGTAAGAATTGGGCTCCAAGTAAAATCTATTTTGTTTGTGGCAAGGGCACATGGAAACACGTCGGCTTCAGGTGGCAGGTATGTAATGTCAGGCCACCAGGCTGGAGACTTCAGGGGAGTTCTGTTTATCTTACTAGACTCCTGTAATCAGTCTGTGAAGAGAGACATGAAATTGCTGGATTATTCATCATCCCTCTGAAAATATTTGCAGTTTTACCTTTCCTACAAACACAGCACAGTCTTCAACTCTACAATCCATGGCTGCCTGGAGCCAGGTATGCTCCAGGCCTCAGGAGAAGTATTTACACCCCAAACGCCATGGCAGGATCGCGCTGGGATTGTGGAAATGACAGTGCCCTGGCCCTGGTGATGTGGTGTCAGAC
Organism: Apaloderma vittatum; assembly: GCF_000703405.1. Taxonomy (NCBI): domain Eukaryota; kingdom Metazoa; phylum Chordata; class Aves; order Trogoniformes; family Trogonidae; genus Apaloderma; species Apaloderma vittatum. The sequence continues at coordinate 14,505 of NW_009700855.1, forward strand.
ATGGCGGGCTGGCAGGCACACAGTGTGAGACCACAATGGCGAAACAGTGGCAGTCCACGCTGTCAGGCACCCCTCACCTGTAAAACCAGGGCCCTCTGACAGCAGCTGCTCAGAAGAGAAAAGATTTTAAAACTATACAACTGCAGTTGTGAGGCTGAAGTATTTTAAGACACCAAAATTAGGAGACCCATTCACCACTGCCACCAAATTTTGAGGCTGTTCCTGTCCCAACATCCTGCTCAGGGCCATCCACTGCGCCGGGCTCCCCTGTGCCCCATGCCCATTCAGTGTACCACTTCTGAGCAAGACCTGGGGACTCTTCTTTGAAGAGAAATAAATGTTGCAGAGACACCTCTCATGCTTCCTGGCGGCTCCCTTCCACCCAGCAGCGTCTCTCACTGTTCCAGCCCTTGGTAGAAAACATGGCGGGGGGGGGGGGGGGGGGGACTGCCCCAGGGGGCC
>NW_009700855.1:14997-21346 GCF_000703405.1 Apaloderma vittatum
CACCACTCTTTCAGTAAAGAATTTTTTCCTAATATCCAATCTAAACCTCCCCTGGTGCTGCTCCCCAAACTGGACATGCCACATTGGGAAAGCTGTGGGACTGGGAAGATGAGCCTGGCTGGGCTGGTGGTCCTGCCTCAGCCCTGTGGTTTCTTCATGCTTGGGAAGACATCAAAACTGGAGCGGGAGCACCTGGGAGGCTTCAAACCCCAGGACGTGTTTTCCTTTCCAGGGCTTGCTTAGCCCATCAGCAGCCAGGGTCCCAGCGCACCCCTCAGCAAGCGCTCGGCACCTCGCGTGCCTGTGACTCGCATACTGAGGGCTCCCAGCTTTGTGGGCTTTTGAAAGCCTCTCTGCTTGTGCATCGGTTCCCTCCCAGCCACAGTGCGTGCGGTCAATGGCACTTGGGCAGCCGGCCAGCAACGCGATGCCCGTCCACTCTTCTTGCAAGTACTTTTTAGAAAATTAAAGTATCAATCAGCTGCTATGAAAACGGTATCTACCAACTAGCATAGACCAAGTTGAGGGTGAGTAACATTGCACACTGGAATCTGAACAACTTCAGCGCAAACATAAATAAAATAGTGCCAAAACATGGTTGTTTCCCAGAAACAAGCCAACCATTGTTAACTCTGGCTGCAATGGCCTGTAACACTACAATCACAGTTAAAAGTGCAGAACTCCTCTTAGTCACCTCTGTTTCATATGTAGTTGTTTTTTGTTTTTTTTTTTAAATACTACCAATGTAGTATTTTAGTGCCTTCCAGTAAACGCAGAAATGTACTTATGAATTTAAAAGAAGCATTTTATTTGCAAAGTTCACTAAAACTGCCTGATGAAGTTTCAATTAACTTCTTTTGTTTACCTGCTGCTAAATCAGAAGAGAGCTTAGAAAATCTAGTAATGGATGACACGTGATGAAATTAACAAAACGTGGATGAAATACAGACTGAACAACCAATGCACGAATTACCTCAGAGTGAATCAGCATTCCTCCATGAGCTGCCATAATTTGGGCTTCAAGACTCAGTCTGAAGGACCCTTCTATCCTAGGCACCAATTGCTGAATATCAGGCACCAAGCAGGCTCAGATATTGTCTTGTGACTGCAGAACAAGCTCCATGTTGGGATACAAAACCTTTAATGACAGTACTGTAAGATACTAACACAAACACAACGGCGTGTATTGGAAGCAAAAGTCTCGCAACTTTGATTCAAAAGATGAGATGGTGACTCTCCTTTTCTTACTTCTGCATGAAACTTTGCTTAAAGTGAGTGTTTAGGTTTAAGAAATGTTTTTCTTAAGCTAGAGTAAGTGCCACACATTCAACCACAACAGCGTATTCCCAGATGGTAACTACAGGAAAAACAAGGCTGTACATAGATAGTGCAAGGCATAACCCTCTTATTTTTAGGTAGCTGTAACTTTTCTAGTTACTCAAGTAGTTCTCTAGTACGTTGCCAAACTCCCCTTTACTCGGGTAACCATAACACATTCCAGATAAATACAGTTAACACAATCCTATACCTTCCCTTAGGCAAAACATTCTTTGATTTAACTTCCGATACTGACACATATAGAATAAGAAAGAATGAAATCTAATGTGAGCCTACAGCTATGGCATGTTCTCTTTGAACCCTGCATTTGGCCTCATGCTGTAAAGGTTGAAGAGCATGCAGCCTCAGTACTCTGGTGTAATATAAGGCAGGGAGACTCACTATTTGAGCGTAATTTTATTCTATGAGCTAATTTTATCCCACAGTTAAAGAATTCTAGAAGGACTCTAAATACTTTAAGTTGTTTCTGTGAGGTCTATTCAGAGAAATGGTATTTTGGTTATTTCATTAGAACAAATGTCTTAAGTTTCATGGAATCTTCCCCTTTCACCTCCAATGTGACTTAAATTTATGACTATTATTGGCCTTTTGTTTGTAATTAAAGAGAGTTTGCTTTATATAGCCAAGTGTAGCTCTGATACAGGCAGCTGATTTGCTGTTAGCTGAAATGTAAAAAAACACACTATGAAAACCTTGAAATTTCAACTGTCATTGTTTATTACTGTTTTGGCTACATTCTCTACAATTTCAGCAGCATCTTAAAGAGACAGTTAATGTTTCTTTATATACAATGAAAACAAAATGGCTTGCAACATCAGAAACAAGAGCAACAGTTTAACTGTACAATACTAAATGAAAACCTGTGGTAATACAGCCTCCTTTTTCTGCAACATGGACAAAATTACATATAGGTATTCAGCATCAAGAACGGGATAGTAAAAGAATAGTGAATGGGAGAAAGATACACTGTTTTGAAAAATAAGTTTCTACCATACAAGGCAGTTAGAAAATGTTTCACATTTTAAAATATCTGTACAAGCCACAAGAAACATTTCCTTGTTGATAGTAACTTCCAGAAATAGAGAATAACCATGAGCAAATTCTACACCTAGTATCAACGCGCTCTGCAGGTTGAGACTGCAATAAACTGACTTAAAGAACTGTACTGTATATTGCCAACACAGATCTGTTTTACATGCCTTGACTGTTAATGAATTGCCTACTCTTAATCTCTCTATAACGTACAGTTGACTTGCACCTTAAGGAGGTCATTTGATTTTTTTCGCAAAAGTAAAAGCAACGTCATTTAGCAGCAATTAAAAGCGCCTTGAGGGAGACTTAAAAAAAATACAATATCCAATTAGAAAAAGCCATACTTTAAACATTTGTACAGGAATAAGTTGCTGAAATTTAACTGAAAATGTGACATCTGTACAACAATTTACAACAGAGCTAGAAGGGAATTTATCATTATTTCTGCATAGAACATCATACATGACCTGTTTGCATTTGGTTTCGTACTGTTGCTTCCTTTTAACAGAAGTTTGGGAAGTTTCACAACTTTCAATACCACAGCAAGTACAGCATTTTTAGAAAATTGAGCAGATTTCAAAATTAGCAACCTATTTGAGAAATAAGTACCAGGAATTCCACATCACCCTTCCAATCCAAATTCGGTGAAACACCACCACATTTTTGGAGGTACAAGCCTGAGTTGCCAAATAAAAGACCACAATTTTGTCTGAGGAATCTGATACAGAACATACCTTTGACCATTCTCACACTCCCTTACTTTGGTTTCAAAAGAACAATGTCTTGGAAAGATGGCAGTTTATTTAGTTTATAACCAGGCACGGAATTTTTCCTGTGTTTACAAATTTGCTCACTACCCTTTTTTATTTAAATAATGAAAAACTACCCTTCATGTTAGAACTTTCCAGTATCAACCAAATGTACTTTAAGTATTAAAAAGATTATTTACAATGTTCCCCAGAAAAAACTAAAAACCTTTTCTTCAGTCTTAAACACAGTACACCTGTTAGTGTGTAACAGGTAGTGTCATCCTTCACTGTTTAAAGATATTTCTCAGAAGGGTACATTTATTCACAGTCCATGATCCATCCCAATCATACAAATGACACTATGTAGGAGGACTTCAGTCTGAAAACACAGTTATCAGACTTGTCCCGTGTAAGAACACTCAAATGCTTTCAAGCTCAAGTCTGCATCTGGAAACTACACAAAGGTATCATGCCATTCCTCGGTTGGAATTTCAGTACGAAATAATGCTTGAAGTCGGTGGCGTAGGGGACGCTGCTAGCCCAGTCATATGCAAGTTTCCTGAAGAATTTGATCTCCTCATGTGAGGGAGAAGATAAGGATCATTAGCCAGCTGGTGGACATCAAATCTATCCTCTTTCCGGTATGCTAAACAGCGTCTGATGAAGGCCTGCGGAAGAAATGTAAAAAGTTACAATGTCATTCCAAATAATTATGTCTGCTTACAAGGAAATATGCATGTCCTCCTGAATAAACTGGTTTCTAAACAAGTTCTTGTTCCTATATAATTCAAATGACAGTGCAGCATTTTACTACTGAATCAAATGAAAAGCAAAGTAATGTCACAGTAGGAAAAAACTCCAAAACAACAAACCAGGCAAAATAATCAGCTTCAAATAATCACACTTCAAATATGTATTTCCATGTTCCAGGACTATATTTACAAGTAAAATGCTAACATCTCACACAATGAGAATTCTGCACGTGCAATCCCTGAACAGCTTAGTAAAACCAGAAGCAAATGTCAGAGAACTGAAAAAGTAGGAAGGAGGTCCAAGGAGCTTCCAGAACCATTCAGCTGTGCAATCAGTAAAAGAGTCGACGGAAGATGCAGGGACAGAGTTTCAGTGCCCTAGTCGACCTCCGCAAGCAGGCTTTACCACACGGGCCATGAGAGAATAGAGCAAAACCTGAAATGTGACAATGATGGCTTCCATGTTCAACAGCCACTAAATAACTAACAGACTACTTAAGAAACCACTACCTAACTGGAACTTTTTTCCCCCCAGAAAAAGCTCAATCTCATCCACTTCAAAGTATCTAATTAATTGAAAAATTCTGCACTTAGCTTCTGGACTGTTCTTGACATAATATGTTAGCCTATGTTTCAGTCCACATGATGCATGCCAATCACTTTGTTCTGAAAGTTTCTGTCAAGTCTAATGCCTAGCATACACAGAACATTTGGTCTCCTGAGAGCTTGGGCTTCAACATTTAATGATAGAAAATCCTTATGATTGCTACAGAACTGATTAGCACATCATTACTTAATTTAGAACTTAATTTAAAAGAATTACATATCTTTTCTTTGATAAATCTGTTCAGCTGTTTGTTCTTTGCTCCAATTAAATACTGGAGATTAAAGGAAAAAAAATCTGCGATACAAGTTCCAAAGAATCCTGCTAGAATTTACTTCTATCCTTTACATACCCAGCATGAACAAGCTAGAAAACCAAAATCATGCACATGTGTTTATATAAATATATTTTCATATTTTCTCAGACATTATAGATTTGAATCAAATTCTTCACAATAAATCCTTCCTAACAAATGAATTGTTAACAGTTGTTTGCAAGATCCGCAGATTAACGGTTTGTGTCTAAAATGTTAACATACTCCACGCTTCTGTGGCACTCTAGACACATTACTGCGATGCAAAGGAGTACACGACACAAAATAGGAAAAAGTGAGGAGGATCAAAGGATGGTTGCGGTCTGAAAAATAAACCAGCAATGTCATTTCAGGTTCCATATTTATTTCATCCCCATATTTTCCAAAGCAGAATTTCAGTTTACAAGCTGTTCTTTTCCAACTGCCAGGCCTATAAATCTGAAAGACAATTTGGATTCCACAGTCATCATAAATGGTCTGAATTTACAAGTTAGTCTGAAATTGTTTTATAGCATTTCCACTAGAGAATAATTTCTCCCTCTCTCTTATAGGTATCGTGACAATAAAAGTGAAGAACACTGGAAGTTTATTTTAGTCTTTCGAACAAACAGAACATGGAATACACAGAGAATGTTAAAGAAATTGACAGTCTCCATGCTGAACTGCCTACTCTGTGCTGACATCATCCATATAAAAAGCTACTAATGACAAAGAAACATAAAGCAAAAAGACAAGGATACAAACTGTTAATATGTAATGTTGTTATATGATTTGTATCTGTCAGTTGTATTCAAGGGACACAATTTTTCCAAATGGGGGTGAAAAGACCAAAACAGCAAATAAAAAACTCAACCAAACAAAAAACCCAGGTTGAACCACAGTTTTTCAACCAAATTTTTGTAACCTTAACTGCAGCTCACTCACTAACACTACTTCTGGAAAACATAAAGTTTGTGGTACACTGCTATTGGTTAACAGCAGGTTTGTGTACCCAAAAGACTTATTTTCTTGGGAAGTTACAGCCTCTAGAAATAGGTTTCCTTTCATTTCAATTTTCAGAAGCTAGTTTAACATTCCTAAATTTTTTGCAGCCTGTGTCCCAAATCTAAGTATGTTTAATTAGTTGCTGAAACTTGAATAGGCATTCTACTATCTTGGCATTTTTTTCAACAAGTACATCTCTACTGCATCTGGCCATGAATATATCTTTCAAAAACTGGGACAGTTTTACAAACAAGTAACACATAGATCATGTTTTCTTCCATATTCACAGAATTGGCCTTGTGTTACATATGCTCACAGCAGCAATCATTTGGGGAACTCACTTTAATCGGTTTCTGAATAGCCAGTCTGTGGAGATGAGTTTGACACTAGAGATGTTTCAAAGTAAGATTTTTTAAATACAGAAAACATTGCCACCCACATCTTTGTGGCAGATCAACTATTTTGGCAGGATTATTTCCTGAATCAGCATTAATGTATCTTACAGATTCTTCATATCGGGAATTTATGTTTCTAAACTCAGCTTTGAGTTGATGCACACATGCTATGACCTTTCAAG
>NW_009700855.1:21434-35870 GCF_000703405.1 Apaloderma vittatum
TGTTACCGTCAGAAGTATTTCACAAGAAGCTCTAGTAAGACAGCCTGAGTGAGACACTTAAGTCCTCTGGGAAAAAGCAAAGCAGACAATTTTTGAAGTGGCCTACTTCCAGAAATTTGGAAGTGTTTTTGAATATCTATATTCATATATAGATATATATATAGGCAGTCTCACTTTGAAGTACATGATTTTCAGAAGTTCTAGAATTAGTTTGCTTAAAAAAACCCCATCAAAATAGTAGTTCACCATTATGCTCTCTTACACAGTCTTAAGTTAACAGCAATTTTACAGTCTGAATCCTTTATGATGAATGTTTTAACTGTTACTCAGAGATCATACAGTAAGTTACCTTGGCTTCATTGCTTACAACAGGTTTGACAGGGAATTGAACTTCTGTGGCTTTTAATATTGTATTTTCTTGTAAGATATCTTGCTGTGATTGATTGTGGCCAAATGGCTGAAAAATAAGCACATGATTTTCTTTATAAGAGTTATCCAACTACTTTGATTTCATAAATATTTATGCTATATCAAGTTGTTGCAGTGTTAATACAAACTGGTAACCATTGTGTAAACAAAGTTTCAGTGAAAGTTCTTCTACATTTCTTGCAATACCAATGCACACCACAAAAAGTAACACAAGTAATTTTCCACACATATTCAGGTCTTTATGACTATAATTCACATTCTACTGGAAACAGGCATTTATACTAAAACTCTAAAGGTTTTCAAACAATAATTTACTTACCTTTCTACCATAAAGGCATTGGAAAAAGATTACTCCCACTGACCATACGTCAACCTTATTAGAAATCTTTGGTGGCTCTTTGCCAACTACAAAACACTCTGGAGGCAAATACCTGGAAAATAAAACGTGCATCTCAGTGTCTGCAAGTAGGTATCTGGCACTGCTAGAACTTGTTCAAATAACGAATTATACAACACTTGATGTACACACCTCTAATCTTTCAACAGCTTTACAGTTGTCTTACGATCCACATTCCACCACCTTGCACACCTATCAAAACTGTCATTACAGGTTTTTATAGTAAGTCAGTCAAGGGTCTATTTCATACAAGCACAAATACTAATATTCTTCACCTAAATCACTAATTATCACTTTTTTTTTTTTAAATGGGGATCTTAGGTTAAATATGAAACTTCCACCTATCAAAACAAGAGAAGATGAAAGTCATATAAGGGCATTTTACAGCAAGGTCTGGTTAGGAATCGTAGATAACACAGATATTCACCTAAAGACCTTTTATTTATTTTTTGAGTAATAAGGATGAAATTAACCAGAAGAGTATATGGTAGGCAAAGGGGATTGCTGTTTCCATTCCCGCAATCTGCAGGAAGCCATACTTCAAGAGCTGAAACTTGAGGAAGTTTCTGTGCCATTCCTGAATTACAAAAGAATTGGTGAAATGGAACCTCCTTTAAAAAACAAAACCTCCCAAACATACCAATATGGGGAAAGTTGAGTGTTAGGCACTGTAACATCTATAAGTGAAAAAGGTATAGAAACAGATCAGATGCTCTTTCATCAACAACATACAAGGCTTTAAAATAAATTTTGAAGAAAAATTTATGGAAATAGAAATAAGCAGAAAAATGAGAGAAGAGTACTACACAAATATGAATTTCACACAGGATCACAAAGTTTATTCTGTTGTAATCAGAATTGTTTGTGAGTATTCCAAACAAGAAAAATAAGCTTAAGTGATGCAAGTGCAAAGAACACTACTAAAATGATCTGAAGAACAGAAAACCTCCAATTCAGGTTAAAAAAAAAAGGCTATAAAAACACCACTGAGAAAGTACTGGGACTGGAAACAACCTACTTCAGGGAGGACAGCGTTGGCACAGGAACAAACAAGTATAAACTGGCCACAAATAAACACAGTCTGTAAATTAGAGGATTAGGTTTCTAATGATCAGAGAACTGAGGTTACGGAACACACTTCAAATCAGATTACTGGGGACAAAACACTAACTAAGTTTAATGCAAATGTCTGTAAGTTTACAGAAGAGATTATGTGACCTAACTGCATGAAAAGGCAGGTAACTAGACCCAGTGACTGAGGAAATCCTTTCTGGGGCTATGCTGCTGACAGTTTGTGCATCCCCTTCTTCAAACTCTCTCAAAATATTTCCCTCCTTAAAGAAGACTTTGGACTCAGAGAAAGTGTGAATTAGAAACACATAGATTCATCGTAAACCTTTTAACAGTCCCAGATCCTTTTTGATCTCTTAGAATTACAGCACCACTAGCGCCTGTGGAATTTCAGATGAAATACAAAGGCCAAAATACTTTGACATACATCCTTACAATACAGTATTAAAATTGGTGTTTAAATAGGTAAAGCATTAAAAAGAGTAGCAAAAAAAGCCTAATACTTCCAAAATGTTTAAACCTAAATAACGGTCTTTCAACAGTATGTGCACATCTGGCATTTGTACAGGAGCATGCGTGTTTTCTTTTCTAAAAAATCTTAAGGAAAAGGCAAAAGCTTTATTATGTGCAACCTCCCAATATGGGAAAAGTTGCAGAGCAAATGGGAATGACACTGGCTCCTCTGTTTCGTTAGGTTTCAGCTCCTGACTCTGATCTTGGTGCACACAGAACAAGGAGACAAAGAGCAAACGAATGCACATGTAATAACCTGACCAATACAGACTTTTCGATTTCACCCACCCTGACACAGCTACCACGCATCCAGGCTCAAAGAGCTACTGTGCCAGGAAGAAGTTGCATCTTTAGAGAGCAAAATCTAGCATTAACCTTTCTGTAAGCAATGAAAACCTTATTGTCATTTCAGTTCTGTAGGCAGCTCTAAAACTTCAGGTTCTTGGACAAGCATGCAAATGCACACAGAAAACAAATCACAGCTGCTGAGCTGTCATTAACCTTTAGGATGGAAGAGTAAATACTCTCTTGTCCTAAGGACATTACCTGCTGGTAATCCCTGCTCTAAGACTTCCAAGGACTAAGCATCCACACTTAATCATCATAGCTCTGTCAAACGTTTTCAACCACCTGCAGCCAAAGATTAAGCACCTGCTTCTTCAGAGAAATCATGTTTCTAAATCACAGTGATCATCTCCTCATTTTTATATATACACACACATATATATATGTACAATACATGTGTGTGTATATATATATAAATAAACATCACACACTCACACTCTCTTATCGTAGTTATGTTACCATTACAACATTTGGGAATATCAACACTCATAGTACTGCACAAAAATATTTGCTTGCAATCCACGTTAATATTTTTAATCCTAGCTCTCTCTCAAACTGGCTTCATAAGAGAGCATTTATGAAATATGAACAATAACCCAGAATCTAAAGAGCAAAACCAAACCAGACATTACCAGTAAGTTCCTGCTCCCTGTGAAGTTAAATCCATTCCATCCACACCATAGCTATCATCATCCATTATTTTGGACAGGCCAAAATCAGTGATTTTTATTTCTCCACATGCTGTTCCATCTACAAGAAGGATATTACCTATCCGGGGGAAAAAAAAATAATTAAAAAATTTCAAAAAGCTAACAGAATGCTTTATTCTCAAAACCAGCTTCAATTTTCAGGAACATTTAACTTCATGAGGAGTAACTGACAACTTCGTATCATCTTTATATCTTCAAGTCTAGAGGAACTTGACCATGATACATTTCAGTGCAGCCTCAGGTATATAATCATCATCTAAAACGGCTCCCTCAGCTGGGAGCTGGCTGTACAGCGAGGAAAAACCAAAATGTAGTCAGGAAACCCCCAAACATAGCAGCATACCAGTTACAATGAGGTTTCGTATTTTTCTGCTCAGAACAAACCCTACACTACATGTTTCAGGGCTTGCATATGCCACAGAATCATGCTAAGAAGCTGCTGCAATACTATGACTCTTACTCCATGTGTGAAAGTTGTCCAAAAATTTCTTGATATAAAGTTATTTGATTAAGTTACTCTGAGAACAAAAACTAACGATGTTCCATACTATGAGAGAAATCTGTATGAACTCTGTATTACACAGCAGCAGGCAAACAGGCTGGCACTGAGTTATGTTACAAACTCCAGGCTTGGAAGTGTAGGATACACGAAGAATACGAACATCATTCATGCAAGGTGGTAAAACAAAGGCCACAAAATCAAGAAAGAATACATAGTTTGTGACAATTCTTAGTATTCGTCGTAAAGAAAACTTCTGTAAAGTCCTGTTTTGAAGTGATTATGCTGGGATGCTGGAAGTGATTGTTTCCTATTTCAATCCTTTACAGGCATGATACTACATAAGGGGGAAATTATTTACATATCAGCACTTCACAGTGAACAAATCGGACTGAGCCAGCTAATGATCTTATCTGTTTATATTGCTAAATATAAATGTATGTGTCTGTGCTATATGATAATTTTCAAATCAAAATACAAAGTAGAAAAGTTAGAGCAAACATTTTTCCAAAGAAAAGACAGATGATTTTGGCGATGAAACTTGAAAGAAAAGTACATACTTTTTTCCATTGTTTACAATAAGCCTGACATACAGAAGATACTTTTGGTATTTTCAGGCACGAATTACAAACCAAATAAGTGATTTAAAAAAAAAGATGACATTTTCGATCACAACATTCCCCAGTTACCTGGTTTAAGATCATAGTGTATAATAGGGGGCTTGATCTCATTGAGATACCGTAGTGCATTTACAATTTGCATTACAATGGACCTAGCTTCCTTCTCTGACATCAATTTATGTTGCTTGAGATAGAAATCCAAGTCATTGCCTTCACAGTATTCTAACACTGTGCAAAACCTAGGGTAGAATTCAGAGAGACAAAATTAAATAACATATCAAAGTGCACAATCAGAAAGGGAGATAAGACATCCTAGTTTGATATTGGCAAGTTTAAGAACAGCTGCCTGGATATTAAACTGCTTGAATGAAATTGTTAATAGAATGCATGGCATAACTACTAGCTTATAAAAACTGACATAAATCAAAACATTCATACTAACCAAAAGAGCAAATGTACCCATACATGTATAAATATGTATGGAGATGCATGGATAAGTAATAAGTATGGATACCCATAAACATAACCATACTGATGAGAGTTTAAAAAAACCCTCTTAGTTACGTAGGGATATTTCTCAACAGAAAAATATATTCACTATCTCTTAAGATGGGACACAATTTCACACAAAGAGGTGCAGCCTGGTGACCACAGGCTACACTTAGGCTAATAACGCTCCTGATGTCATTTAGTCTTGGAAATTTGTCTAAGCTACAGCAGCCCTTGCTCTGCCCCAAAACCTTACAACACTGCATGTCCCCTTCATCTTCAGGACATCCTGTAGGGCTTGCTAATCAGGTGCTGCAAAACAGTTTACATCACTCTTAGAAGGCCTCCAATATTTAGCCGAGACAAATTCTGCAACTATGGTGTTTTTTTAAAAAAATCTCCTTAAAGAAACATTAAATGTTTTGGCTGAAAGCAAGAAAATAATTGTTTTTGTTCAAATACTCTTTGTTTCTGTTTATCTAATATACAGCACTAAACCCCTTGCCAGGTTCCAGGAAATGTACCATTTTATGTACTCACGTATCTGTATCCAGGGAGAAGTAGTCATACAGTTTAACTATCCGGGGGTGATCCAGTTCTTTATGTATTCTATACTCTCTGCAGGCATGTCTAAAAGAAGATGGATACATTAACCTTCCACAATCAATAAAATACTATTCAATTTAACATATGAAGCTTAAGTCATTAAATATTCACTTGTGGTAGTTTTCTTTCTTTTCATCCCTCCAGCTTTTGTTAAGCTGATGAATCTTCACAGCGGCATATCTTTGTTCATAAAGATCAAAAGCCTAAAAAAAAAGAACAAACCACAAATATGGGAAAGTTATAACCAAAAAATGATAAAAATAACACCCAGTAAAGAGAGGGGAAAAAAATTGGCATGTAATTCACAAGTCTGTTGACAAGTCTATTGTAATTCTACCTCCCTCCATGGGTTAATCAATGTTTACTCAATCAGTGTTTAAAGAGTATATTACATTACAATGCTTCTGCTCATTTAGATCCCCTCCTGCCCTATAATTAATTGTACAAATGTATGTGTCTCAAACATTAGATATAGCAGGCCCAACACATCCTACCTTATATACTTCACTGAAGCCACCTCGGCCAAGTAAATGGAGTAACAAATACCGTTCATTCAACGTGGGGTGATCTTTAAATCTTGAAAGGAAACAAAAAATCATTTAATTTTATTTAAGCTATATACAAACAGAGTCTAAAATGCAAGCCTCTTAGTATTACTTCTCAAAGGGAGCTTTGTTTTTACTAGAAACATATAATATGCTGAATATCACACCATGTGTAACCTTATGGCACAACAACATAACACGTCCACTTTCAGGCACCTTTTGACTATTTAGTGTACAAATGCTATCACAGTACCATTGTCAAACTTGTCAATTTTGGCAAACTTTTTTGTATTTTCCTTTATTTTTGTGAGGACAAGAAAAGCACTCTTAAACGTTAACATGAGATTCAAGTGCTCTCTCTTTGTCATACCAAATTTTAGAGAAGTCTCAAACTACAGCTTTCTGAAACAGATGAAGATTTTCTTCCAATTTCACATGAAATGTGACTGGACCTCTTGTACATAATTGCCTATTTTTAATAAAATAGATTTTATATAACACTAAGATGTTAACAAATAAACAGCAATAGAGGGAAAACACACCGAAGGACTGAATATATGCTTGTATTCTAATTAAAAGCAAGAAGAAAACATTCCTTCCAAACAAAATATGATGCTGCAGGACAGAGAAAAGGACCATACTCTCTCCTGAAATGTGCAGAAGACAAAATACGTCCTTCCATCCAACCAGGGGGAAGGAGAGTGAATACTTCATTACTTTTCTAGTGCAATGATGAGACAACTAGAATCACGAGTTTAGGGCCAGCTGCCAACTTCACTTTATAGAAAACTTTAAGGAAGGGTTTAGGGATAATTTGACATGTTCTCTACAGTTTTGGAGGTATGGTCATAGATAATCAAGTACATTGCTTACTGTGGCCCTTTTAAATATAACACTTCCCTTTTCCTCACTACAAAAATACATATTTCAGTAAATACATTTTTTTTTAAAAAACTCACAAATAATAATGCACTCGGTGCAGAAGAAATAACAAACTTAGAGGTAGCATCAGCAGACGACTGAAGTCATGTGATCAGTAGCCCAATTCTTTAAAACTGCACTCAACAAATTTAGGGTTGTATTTTCTTGGGCCTTCTATTACATGACTGTCTCTAGTAGGGCCAATCTTGTGAACCTTTCCACTTTTCCTCTCTGCTGCTGTTTTTGCCGCTCTGTGTGGCTTAGTGCTTATCCTGCTGGTAGCCCCAGCATCAACTGGGCTCTAAACCCAGACAGGGAAGCCCTATGCCACACTCTCATCTTGCCCTGTTATCCCAGTGCAGTTGTAGGGAACACATGCAGACATACAAGTTTGCCCATCTCTAAACTGGGCAATACTTCCATTGTCAGGGCTGGAACCCCAAACAGGTGAGTTTGCTGTCTACTTTGTATGTGGGAAGTGGGTAGAGGGACGTAGAGGGAATTTTGTTTAAACAAGAAAGAAGGCTCTGCTTTGCACCACAGCTGGAAGCTGAAAGCCCAGCAGGAGTTGAGTCAGGACCCAAGAGCTGCTCTGCTTCAGAACCCTCTCCCTTATCAAGTGACCAGTTGCCAAGACCTGTTAGGAAGGACAACAGGAGCTACAGACCAAAGTTACCTCTCTGTTGTTTCTGTCTTCTATGTTATGAGCGTAAGCTGCAGCTTGGTCACTTGGTAAATATTCAAGTCTAAACTCCCACAAAAACATGAATATATCATTTAAAGCTTTTTGTTCTGCACCATAAAATGTGTCAACATTGACTGCAGAAAATGAGCAGTGAAGCTGCAGTATTCTCTTTGTCCGTGTCCTGTAACTCTGTTTTCAACTGGAATTGTAATTTGGAAATTCTTTGCCCCACATGCGCAATTTGACGCAGCCAAAGCCTGTCATTTTGCTGTGGCGTTTATTCCTTCTTGATGATTGACCTTTTTTAAAAAAAGAACACACCCCAACTCTTCTTTAGTGTCTGCAGACACTAAAGATTAAAAAAGGTTATCGCTTAACCTGCAAAGACATTTAAAGTCTCTCCTCCGTAGGTAAAATGTGATTTTAGAGCATTATTTTAAAACCAGACATGTAAAATTAAGACAGTAACTGTCTTACTGTGAATTATCTTCATTATTTATTCTTTTCAGTTCTCTTATGTGAAGATTCCTAACTCTTTCCAAACGTTCGAGTTCTGCTTGTATTTCAGCTTCCTCCTGCAAATGAAAAGGACAAAATATAAAAGCTCATTTACTCCCCATTTGAAAAGGGTATTTTTACCCCTGCACCAATACTAGTGGTGACAGAGGAACATTACATTACAAAACCCTGCTGAATTAGAAGAAAGCATCTCTTAAAGCCAGAAAAATTCAGAAAGATAAGGCAAAAGCCTGTTTCAAGGAACCTTTCTGTCCGTGAACCCACAGGTAATGGGATGTTCACAGTTTTGTTCTGCACTGTAGGGATGCTATCTGAAATGAGAGGCAGCTGGGTTTTGTACCTCAGCCAAGGAGAGAAATTATCTGGGAAGCGGTCTGAAATTGATGTACAAAGAAGACAAAACTTGAGATATGTGCAGTTATAGATTTTTTAGAAACTGAAAAATTAAGAAGAGACGTTTAAAGTATTTTGAGGCTCAAGTGCAAATCAAAAAGAGATTAAAAGGATAAGTCATTACAGGAGAAATGTTCTTAAGGTGTTGATACAGGACACCAAACTCAAGCTAATTTAAAAATATTTTTTCATTTGTATCTTATTAAAATTACAAATGCAGAGTGTGTATTGCCTAAGATTTTGAGTGCAACTTCAAAAGAAGCATGTCAGGTATGAGATCATTCTAACTAATTTCAGCACTTAAAATCATCTCATCTTTATGCTACATATTAGAGAACATTGAAATAGTTGTTATTCAGATTCTCTTAAAAAGTAAAGAACTCAAGACACCTAATTTGGGGAGATCTACGTATCTATACTTGAAGAAAAAAATTTATACTCATTGAAAGACACTGTAGAAAGGGTTGTATAAATTTCAGAGTTAGTACCTCTAGAACTTGCGAGTTTGAAGGAAGGGGAGACACAACTGGCCCATACCAAAAATGCTCAGAATTAAGGACTTATTCTAAAAGGAAAAAGAGGGCCTGGCACCTGATACGTATTTTTTTAGTAGCAGTGTCGGTGGAAGCAGTGTCCCACATCATCTCTTGTTATTTTGGCACAGCTTCTTGTACAGCCATGAAACAAACTGGAAAGTTAATCAATCTCTTTGAGGGGAGCTAATAACTTCTCAAATCCAACTTATACTGTAACCGCACAACCTGGTGGTGCTGGTAAAAGCAAAAGTGCAACAAATCAGGGCACAAGGGGATGGAGGCCGAAGTCAGCAGAGGGGAGAGAAAATACTGTAAAGCTGTTATTTCCCAACACGGTGTATCATAAAATCACATCCTGAAACAATAACCTCATACATATTATCAAAAACACACACTAAATTACCACATTTCCATTGAGTTAAGGAGTCAGGACCAGGTGATTTCAGTGGATATCCTGAATCCCTCCTTGTAAGCTAAGGAAAAAGCTCTCATCCCCCCAAAAAGACTTAGATGACTCCATTCAGAAAACAAAAATCAAATTCCTAATAATTTAAAAACCAGACTAAGTAACTCTGATCTACTAGCAGATCTAGGCAGACTACTTGTTTCTGCTAACATGCAATGTCAAGGGCTGGTTTTTTTGTTTGGTTCCTCCCCCATTACACAATGGTAAATGCTTTTTCATTTATTTAGATTCATCCTTGCAGTTCTGTTAAATAACCTGAAATTATATTCAGTTCTTCATAACCTAGTAGTACTTTACAAAGAATTGCAGCCTTTCTCCTCCTGCAAAAGGCTTGTACACACAAAATTGTTTATGTTCTTCCCAAAGGCTGACAATAAATAAATAAATAAATAAAAATCCATCGGTTATGCCTCTTTTGGGCTTTTTTGTTCACGTATTATGCAATTCAGTGGTTCTCAAAATGTGGTGCATAGGCCAATGTTAGTCCAAAGAGAACTGGCTGGCTGCATTGTTTCCAGCTGTTATTTAGGACACTCAGGCTGTGAATACCTTTAAGCAAGAATGAACCAGCTTAGCTGCCCCAGGTCCCTGCTATATAAAAGGAAGCGAGAAAACAAGAGCCTCTCTCCAGGACCAAAGCTGCTAGCTGGAAAAGAATTTCCTGGGGAGCAGAAGGAAAAGAAAACTGGTGGAGGCAGCATGTACAGGGCACCAAAAATAAGAGCACCAGGAAAGCATCTGGAGAGTGAAAAGGAAGAGGAGCAGACAGCAAAGCAGCATATGCAGAAGAAAAAGTAACGTAACCAGCAAAGAAGCACTAGGGAAGAAATACAGCCATGTAAAAAGAAGGCAACAAAACTGTTGTTCTGGGTTGATAACAAAATCTGTACCATACATCAGAATTAAAATTCAAGTATGTATTTTCATCATTATTTTCAATTATACATTAGTTATATTGAAAAATTATTTGCTAAGAAGTAACGTTTGTTTCCCCTCTGGCATTTAGTCAAGAAAGTTTCTTCACACACAGAGTACCCCAGCATTAATGCTCTAGGTGAAAACAAAATTTGGATATTAAACAACTTTGTAAGAGATTCCTTCACATGTCACTTGAAATTTCCGTTATACTTCCAAAAAGTTAAAGCATTAAATAACCCTACACAATTTCCTAGCAGAATTGCATGTGAGGCTGGTGCTATTTCTAAAGCATTAACGATGAAGAACTATGTGGGCAGCCTACCTCTCTAGTGCCAGAAGTTTATATGCAGATTCCCTACCAGAGATTGAAGTACTGCCTTGAAGTATTCCTTAAAAACAGCATCGGTGCTCTCAAGGGGCTCGGTTCAGTTTGTTAAGAGTAAGATTTATAACAAGGTGACTTGTACATTTGAAGAGAACAGGCCTGAAACAGACTCTTGCAATATTTTAAGGGGAAAAACACTACGAACTTTTTTGACTGAACATCTCAAGAACTACTGCTCAGCAGACTGACATATTTCTGCCTGCTTCGACTTGTCATTCCTTTTCACAGGTTATTCCTCAAATAATAAGCTATAGTTTGTTAATATCACAATTACCTTATTACACAGACTTAATAGAATGATGGACTCCAAGAAAAATTACTGCTTTTTCTTCAAAAGTAAAACTAGAGTAAAATGTCTGACTGCAAAAATAATTTAAGATACAGAGAAAAGATTTTCCTTCACAAAAGTCGGAAAATTACATTATCTCCTGTGATAGGTAGTATGTCAACTGGTAACAAATGCAGTGGATACTGTAAATCATTAAAATATAACATTTATTCAGAAATGCTTCATAAATTGGACTTTTTTAAAGGTCAAAAAATAACATAAAAAGTCCATATATCAAATTTGGTTGACTCCACTTCCTCAGCTCTGAAACAAGAGCAGTATTGGGGCCACCATCACTGCTACCTCTGTGAGATGGATTCAAGCAATCAGTGCAATGTTACACTGGATAGGTGCACTACTACTTCCCTGTACTGCCAATGTCTGTGGTAAATTGTACAAAAGAAATAAATAAATAAGGAAGACCACTATTAGGCATAGAATTGCACAGCACTTTCAGTATATTACATTTCCAAATCAGATAGCTCTCAACAAGCCATGTCCTTATTTTGATAGTACTAGTTTTTTAGCATTTTGGGAGCATTTAAAAGAGAATAATCTTTGAGTAACAGACCTCATACACACATACATACCTTTTTGAGATGTCCTAATCGAAGTTTGAAAATTTCTTCCTGTTCATGATACTCTGCTAGAGTCAAACTGACAAAAACAAAACAGACCAGTCATGTAAGTATAGCTTTTATACAATGGTAAACAAATAACATTCTTACTTAAATACTACAGTAAATACAGTATCTTACATTAACTATTTACTAACACAATAGTAAGACTACATTTTTGAACCACCTGAACATCATGGTTCATCATTTCAGGGACAAAACATACTTAGAGAATGCCTCTGTGTCAGATATTTTGAAATATAACAGCCTCTTCCACTGGACCATTTCTCTCACATAGCCTAACTATTATTTGGGTGCATCCTGAATGACATCATCATCCCAGTACTTTAGCTGATGCTACTCCACTGCTTGGTTCTCAACTCTAACACTTCATGAGCCAAAGGATGGATCCAGAAACCAACTAGACAAGACTGATAACACTGGGTTTTTGAGCTGTGATTTAAAGAATGTAGTGTAAAACGACACATTCCGAGTTCATTAACACTACATTTTGCATGAGACCACAAATGCAGTTTTGAGCTGCCATGTGACTCTTTTGCTGGTTCTTTTTTCATCTTCCGTTGAGAAAAGATTCCTGGCTACAGTTAATTCAGTGGTCCCTCACTGTCTGTAGGCATTTATCATCGAGAGGATCTAGACTATTCACACGGATTAATAACTAAGAAACCCACAAACTGACTGCATGCAGTATCCCTCTGACAAAGGAACAACAAAAAAAAAGGCACAAAAGAAAGATCACCAAAGAAAATAAATCAAAGGGATTCAAGCTCCAGAGAATAAACCACACGTGTTTGATGAACTACAAACAAATTAAACCCAAATATTTTACTGTTTTGCCTAGGTCTACTATTTCTTGCATGATCCAAAGTTAAAACTACCAGCATAATGCACTTTCACAAAGTCCGTATTTTTGCGGTTTCAAATATCAACAGTTCTGGGAAGAACACAAAGTGTTCTATAAATGCTATATAGGCTATAAATGCTGTTCATATTGCAAGTATAATGAACCAAAGTGACCTGAGAATCACCTGTAGTCTCCCCAGAGGTGAGAGACGCCAGTTCAGACTTCTTTCACAGCAAATACCAACTTCGATAAAATTGGCAGAAATCTAATAAACTTTAAGACTTCTTCCTCTCTTTTAAATTTGGATGAAGTTTGCCACCATAGTTTTCAGAATTCTAAACGCCATATTTATTGGGTCTCCAAAATTATTAAAACACAACTACCTCTTTTCAGGATAAAACCTGCTGATTCTGAAGCTTTTCATAGAGCTCACTCCTACTACTGATTTCATAAATACTGAATTTCACTGTCCTGGCCAAGTCAGAAAAGGGGCAGAAGACAGAGTTGACCAAATATTCTCCATGAATATTAGTGAAATTGCTGAATTCTTTTTTGACCACAGCACGTAAGTTTCTAAGAACCTGGGAACAGCTGCACAAGACTGTAGTTGTCTCATCAACGTTCTGGTCTATAATGTGCAGAAAACGCTCAGATTAGAGACACCTATGACTACGACCTGTCAGAATTTGAGAAGCAAGTGACCCTTTCTTTTATGAAGCATCATATAAAGTTACCTTGCATCATTTTTTTCCTACTGGAATGAAAAGCAGCCTTGTATTCCAGTCAACAGCCATTCCCAAACACTCTGAAGGCAACAGGGTGAGGAAATTTGCCTCTCCGAAAAGGTAAAAGGTCGCTTAGTACCGGATTTTGGAAATGAATGCTTATATTCTTTTCCTCGCAGTATCTCCTCTATGTTTAGACAATTTACACTGCCCCTTAAAAGAAGAGGCACTAAAGATTAAAGAAAATGTGAGAAGAGGTGTCTCAATAGCTCTAATGTTTACTCCAATACATCTGCTAGACCTGTCAAAGAGAGCATCAAGGACGTACCAGGCAACTCACAGCATCACCCCCGAAATATTGCCAATACTTCTACCCTAACAGCAAACTACTCTCATGTGGATTAAGTTCTCAACTAAAAAAGGCAAAAGATCAATACCAATCTGTACAAGATTGAATATTACTCTTTGCAAATTCTCGTCTGCAGTATAAATTACAAGTTTGTGCATTTCCAGGAACATAGCCGGCAGTTTGTCTTTCTCAGGAAGAGGAGCATTTAGGCAGCTTAGCAAAGCTGAACCACAAGTAACACACACTGAAAATACGAACTTTATAATATCATCTTCGAGAATTTTCACTGAACCTGTGAGCCCTAAAACTACAGATTGTCACAAAAACTGACATAATATAGGAAAACTAGTCCTTTTTATAAAACCTCAGCTATCTACACAGAGTTACGACAAAGTGCTTAGACAGTCTAGCAAGAACTGCCTTCTAAAAAGTTCTTAAATAGCCCTCTTGAGCACAGAACACAAGAAGTCATAATGAAAACATTAAGATTCAAAAAAATCACTCT
>NW_009700855.1:35884-59528 GCF_000703405.1 Apaloderma vittatum
ATGGTATATCCCAATAAAAGACTGTTTTCCATTTTTCTATTTCCTTACAAATCTAACTCTATTAGAGGCACAGCATGATTCACAGCAACTTGAAACTCTTGTTGTTGACCACCACATTTTGGAGGAAGACACAGAAAATGCTGAACTGTACACAGCCACTTTGGATTTTGCTTGTTTACTTATGAAAAACAAAACTTTATTTCCTCAAATTTAGAAACATTTACTTTTTTTTTTTGAAGTAATTACTTTTTATCTATAAATATCCTGTACTTTATACTCATACTAAAACAGCACATGACAAACGAGGGCAAAACAATGACAGCGTGCATGCCGTCAGTTTTTTCTGGCAATAGGCCACCACCTCACTGCACAGGCTGAACACATCAACCCTAGAGATGGTTTCCCACCGGCCCGTCGCTTCCCACCGCCTTCTGCGGGGAAGTGACACGCTGAAGGCACCTGCTGAAAACAGAAGTCACCTGCGAGATGCCATCATTTCCCACAGAAGGGGTTGTTCCTCCATGACCAGAGACACACGGGTCTCATCAGATGTGGAGGCAGAAACACTCAGGAGCACAGGGGAGGGAAAAAAAACAGGCTGCTGCCATTCCCTAAACAACAGACAGTCAGGATTGAGCTTGACCTGAGGAACGTTAGGGAAGAAGGGCAGCTGGGAGTACATTGTATGAATTAATCTGCTAATAGTCTGGTCCTGACTGTCATCTTTTTGGCTCAAAACTACTGTGTGATAAGTGCCATATTTTAACTATCTACACCCAAAGGATACAACCATACCAATGCAATGCATTCCCGAAATCCACAAAAAAAAGCACTGGACGTATTCTGTGCATGCCGTGTAATTTTACCATGATGTGAAGGGCTATGGTGTGCCATCAGAGTGATTCCAAAGAATGTTTATCCATATGGTGATAGGTACTTCACATATATAAATATAATTTTATATATATATTGTCACTGGAAGAAACTAGACAGCGTACCTACCCTGAAAGGCTTGCTTAATTATTATTATTACTACTAATTTAAACATTTTTAAATTAGCAAAAATAGGGCTTACAGTCATTTAACATTTTCATTGTCAAATTTCAAAAGTCTTTGACACAGTGCACATGGCTACACATAATATATTCTTTGAGCTTCTGCCTCACAAGTTCAGACAAAATCTTCTTCTATGATGAAAACATTCTTTTTAGCAGGTACAGACAAGATGAAGAACCAAAATGGCCATGTTCTCCTTGTTTTCATGATGATCAAGCCTGGCATGTTTACAACCATCTCTCCTCTCACCTTTTTCCAGCTGAAAAACCATCTTGGATAAATAGGCACAGCTGAATGTGGCCACAGCCCCAAACAGCCACACACATCCAATACAAGCTTTAGGCTACAATTTCCAAGGAGCTTCTTTCTTTGGTCCAACCTTACTCTCACTCTAGTTCATTACACTTCTACAAGGATGAGCAGACACTGACCAAGACAAAGCCTCCCACTGGGGTATTTTTTCCCCATTGTTTCTATGTTTGCCTTAGAAAGAGACTGCCTCAGGAAAGCAGCTGTCTTTACTTGTCCTGTAAAGCCTGAGACACTGTTGGCACTTCAGCCTAAGAAAGTTTCTGAAAATACTTCTATTTGTTCCATACAGAACAGAATGCTCCCTCTGAATGATGCATTTCTTCAGCTACAGTAACAAACTCTGCCAGCTCCCTCTGCTCTCCCGTTCTAAATTGTACGCAGGGACAAGGATGCACGCAGGCTCCCATGGAGGAACTGGGAAGCAGAGAAGGGGCGACTGGGAAGTGAATGCAACCGACACAGCGGAAGCTGCACAGGGAGGACTGTGCCACCTAAACGAAACAAAATGTTGCTCCTACAAATGAAACAAGAGCTGCTTCCAAGAACTGGGGACTAGCAGTATAATCTCTCAGTCTCCAAACAATTTGGAATAGTTTTTGAAAAGGTTTTTCCGGGGCTAAGGCAGCAATCTCTACTTCAAAAAAAGTTTTTTTCTTTAAATAAATTTCTATTTATTCATTTCATGTAAGACTAATAAAATTACTTTGCTCAATAGAAAAGATATCTCTCAAAATTGAAACTACTTTTTAGTTTTGGTTTGGGCCATGAAACAAGAACGAACGATGGAAAACCAGGAGAGTGTTTAGACTCACCTGTTGCATGTTACTTAAACACCAAACCTACCATTCACTCACAGGACACTGGCAGATTGCCACTTTTATACTAGTAACTTCAGTGCAAAAAAAAATTGCTTTTAAATTTGTATGAGAGATCGCAGTATATTCAGATAAACTAAAACAACACTCTTACTGAGAATGCCTCAGGCAACACCTTCAATCCATTTCAAAACAGTTAACACTGTTTTCAGAACTAAATACTGCTTGTTACAAAGCTACGGATCATTTTGTCTTGTCAATACCTGCAGCTGGAGACATTTTCTAAAGCAAAGAAGGCAGTGGTGGGGACATTTGTTGCTAACAACCTTCAGCAAGTTGTTTGTTTGTTTAAAAAGATCTGCCTAATCGCATATATGTTGCACCGATTTACTAATGGTTTAGTTCATTAACCTCAAGCAGCAATGCCCTTCCCTACGCCTCATATAAACAGAGCCTCTTCCATTTGGCAATACTAATTAAGGTCATTACTTCTGAAGTAACACAGGAACAGTGATAAGCACAACATAATAGGAGGGAATCACATACAATAGAGGAAAAATTTACTCTAAAAATGGAAGTGCTCAATTAATAATTGTTTAACTAAGACACACAAGTTCTGTACGGAGAAGTAGAGAGGAATCAACAAAGACTACTATACAAAATTATAATAAATCTTACATACACACATGAATAAAACCCTTTCAAATAAAAGCCTAAAAACATGATGTGGCTTGATGATTCTGTGATTTCAAGACATGTAACAGATCTTCTCAAAGGTCTGGAACAAAATTTATAAGCTTATTGTATAGACACGCAATCATAGATCTCATAGCTAGATTATGTAATGATCAAATTAGGATACTTAAAAGCAAAACAGTTTCGATTCAACAGCAGCTTACACTTATGCTAGCATTAGATACAAAAGGGTAATTCTGATTTTTCTTGTAATTTCATAACCAGCAAACGTTTTCATGTACCATTTAACATGTAACTGGTTAAGCCAAATGAAATGAAAATTTAGAAAGTTTTTAGTAATTTAGGAATTATTTAAAACTGTGTAACACCAGAGAATAGTCAGAAGCATATTATCAGGAATTCATCTTGTTCTACTTATTAAGTAGAATGTCTTCTGTATTTTTTCCCAAATGTATATTTTATCACCTCCTAAAGCAGCAATAAGATTATGGAAATTTAACAAGAATGAAGATATGATAGCAAATTAAAAGTTCTGTTATTTTTCAGGTCTTTTCCATTACTTAAATGTTACTTTTATTAACAAGAGGTATTACATTTAAACGAAAAGGGCATTTGCAACATGATGACAATCCTTACCATATTATTCAGAAGTACTAAATTATAATATAAGAAGAAACACAGGCACTAAGCATTACTAAAGAATTCATTTAATTCATGATTATTCAGTTCTCTACCAAAATAAATGAGCAACACTAATCAAGATCTGCTTACATCACCAGCCTTACTACTGTATTTTCATGGTATTTTTGTCACAGCCAAACAATTTCACAATGTTAACTTGAAGAATTATGCAAAATACATGCAGCTGTCTTCAAATTGATGGTCCAAACATACGTATTTTGCAGATCTAACCAGAGTAATTTATTTAGCCCCCACCCCAGAGGTATAAATTACTACCTCCACAAGTGAGAGGTGATAGGTGACCATGTTCACCACAGAGTCTAGTTCTGCAAAGATAGATTAATTTGTTAGTCTTTTAACCCTAGCTGTTTACTTTTTATTTAAGTTGACTAGGAACACGACCAGCTCTAGCCTCTTAGCATCAAGAGCAGTAACTAGTACCACCAAGCAGCAACCTCATAAAATACTCAGATGTCAAGAATGCATCTGTTTGTGCCTTGAATTATACCATTTCAGTCCACAGGAAACAAAGCCACTTGAAAAATGGAGAATTTTTTGACAGCTCTCAATTTTTATGTTCAAATGACAAAAAAAACCCCACAAACCAACACTGTCAATATGTGAAATGGGATCACTAACTCCTGACAATTGCTCTCTAACATCTAGCATTCAAAGGGCAGGAAAAAAATCTGGTTTTAGACATGTCTTCCAATACTAAAGCTGAAGAAAAGTTCTTATTGTCAGCTAAAGATTGTTACAGGAAAAGTCAAATGACCTCTAACTAAAGGAGAGGCTCCTAAACCAATGTGGATCAAAACAAGTTCACGAGGTATCGGTGACATTACAAGAGCAGGAAACCAGAGTAAGGACTCCTCAGGAAAACCGAAGGAACACTGCATAAACACCGAATGGGCCTTTCTCTGGTGACTTTACCAAAAATAAATTGGGCAACTGTACAACATCTTCATAGGCAGTGGTGCAAATTTCTCTAACATCAGCAAGTCGTCAGTGAGAATATAGCTGCTGAATATACTGAGTGTCTTTTTATGCTGTTATTTGAATAGAACTCACACAGACAATATCTGAGAATTTATGTAAAAGACTGATTGAAATGTTAAACTTACAGCTGCGGTAAATTTGGTCTAACAAAGGGATCGTTTTCTGCCCCATTCACAGCTTTATTTTTCCTCTGCTTGGGTTCAGAATTGGCAGATGGTGCCTGAGAATTATTTGTAGTTGGAGGCTTTCGCTTGGCCAGGAGCTTTCTTTGCCTTTCAATGTCTTCCCTTTGTTGATTCACCCATTCTTGCTGCCTGTAAATCAAAAAAAAAATAAAGCTTTAATAAAGTTTCATAATTTTGATTTTTTTTAAGAACTATGTTTCTAACTGTTAAGGCATTAAGAAATTTTTAGAAAACTTTCTGTACATGTGAAAACACTTCCTAGGATAAAGAACATCAATGTCCTTCACGAGGTAGAAAAATTTTGCTAATGTTTTAGCATAATTTACTTTTGAAATATGTGGCGTTTTTTGATTTTGGGGTTGTTTCATTTTTGAAAGTGTTACACATGATTTCTCTGTTAAAGAGGAGGGAAAAAAAAAAAAAAAAAGTATCTGAACTGGTGGATAGCTTCCTTTATAGCTCCAAAAGAAACGTAAGAGTCAATGGAGTACTTTTTTATATGCCAAATACTGAATTTGATCTGACCATTCCCAAACAAACCATCAGTTGGTTTCTAGAGTAAATAATTACAGCTTTTATGCGAAATACATATACAGATTGTTTTTAAGATTTTCTTAAAAAATCCCAATGCCCTAGGCAATCACATAATGTTAAGACCTATAGACTGCCCTTCAAAAACTAAAATCTTGGTGGTTTACTTTTTAATATATCTATGTGTATGTGTGTATATATATATCTCCAAATATTGAACCAGACTCATTACCAAAGAACAGCTTTTGAGGCACAGCATAATTATTTTAACACCACCTCTGATGGTCTCCCAGAGCCCTTTATCTTGGCCCCATCTCTGCTAAAATACCTGTTGCAGCAGCTCTTTTCCAGATGGCTGCTCTTCCCCATCCACTTGCACTAGACCCTATCTGAGGCTGCCAAATCCGTTACTCCTGCTTCAGAGCACTGAGGAGCCGGATGCCTGAAAAAACTGCTGCAGTGATGGATGTGGAGGCAGCACCTGTGTGACCAATGACAACTTCACAGACCTCATCTCCCTCACTGATCACCAACGGTACACGGTTAGCTGCTGATTTAGTTTTACAGCTCTTTCTGCCAGCTGAGCTGAATAATTATGTGCTGCTCATTTAGTTCATTCATGCTTTTCTAAGGATAGTTAAAATCAAGTGAAACCAAACTGTCTTTCAAAGACAGCCAGCCTTCGTATTCTCTCAGCTGATTAAGGAAGTTCTGTATCGTACTCTCAGTCTTCAATAGGCAAAGCAAGATAAAATGTATGAAAAGCCGCTCCAACCCGAGAACCTCAGTGATAAAAAATTCCACTAGAGGGAACTAACAATTAGTGAGAATTTTAAGAACATAGCATTGACTAACTTCACAAGATTTTGAAATGCAAAGCCATCTGTCCACTGTTCCGTAAATGAAGCACCATGACGAACTGTTGTAAAATGCCCCAGGCGTAATCTGTCTTGCATGCTCTTCTCTCTACTTGCCAGCTTTTCTTGTGTGCTCTAGGAAAACAAAAAAAATTAGTATTTAGCAATATTAAAGTATTCAAGAAGTTAATACAACACTCAGAGGTTTTTCCTCCAACAACAACTTTCTAAGGGAAGGATAAAAAGAGAGTAAATGAAAATACATTTTATTTCTTTACTTCATTTATTCTAATTTCTGCAGAACGCAAACATCTGGTTTGGTACTAATGACAATTTCTACATCAAAGAAATATCCGAGTTTGAATCAGCTTTCCTATAAAGTTTGCTGTTCTTCAGAATTAACAAAACATCTTATTTGTAAATACAGCAAAACTGATAAAGTTATCACCATCATACAGGCATATAATTAAGATCATGGCTGTACACATCTATTATACTAAACGAGCCTGCTTATCTCTCAGAAAGAGTGCATCTGCTGTACTTGCCCAGGAAACTCCCCTGACAGAGCATCTATGTTACTACTTGTACCAAATTGAGGGAGCTCAGGAATCCTGAAATGGGAACACGCTGCAGGTAGCCTTAACTGCAACCAGCCAGTCACTCGGAGTAACTCGGAGTGACTGCCCAGGCTGCTTCAGCCCAAGAAGAACGAACACTGTGAACCCCACTGATGGACAGATACTTCCTCGGTACAAATGCTTGCTTCTTTAAGAAATTCATGTGCCCCAAAACCACACACAACAACCTGTGAGAAGCTGACATTTGTGCAAAAAGACTTCTAGACTGACAAGGCGGCCCGCATGGCCTCGCACAAAAAATGGCCTCTGCGATACTCTCAGTCTGAAGATGTCCACCTAGCCTCATGCTGAACAGAACATTTCCCTGCATTCCCCTTATGCTGGAATTTAAGAGGACTGCACTAGTTTATTTAAAGCATGCTAGTGAGGAAACTCTCCCTAATCCTCTAACGGAGCAGTTTGTGCCCTCCTGATATGTAGTAAGCTGATTTTCTATTCATTTTTTTTTAAGAAGTAAGGCTACTTTAAAGAAGAGGAAGAGAAACAAGGTATCTTGCCTTTTAAGAAATGGCTGCAAGTTTAAATATAATTGGCATTAAATTTGAAATAAATATTTCTTTCATAGTAGTACAAAGGTGAATGGTCAACTTACATTTCCTTGTTTCTATTAACTCTGAGTTACCATAGCTTTTTATCATTTTACATCAAAAATTCTCAGTCACTTAAGTGTCTCACAAAGAGGTTTTTTATCTCTCCCCCTGCAACAGATTATGTTCAGAATTTTTTTTCATCCACTTCACTACAATTTTAAAGTTTGTCCAGAAAATCTGCCACATACTAAATTCTTATCTTTTATGCTTCGTTATATCTTAATTATTCATTATATGAACACCCTCTTAAATTAAAAGGTACATGTTCCATGATCTGAAAAAGGCTCCACATTTTATTTTTCCTATTCAGGCTTATAAAAACACTCACTGCCAGATAAAGACCATGCACATGAAGTTTCAGTCTCTGAGACTAATGTGAAAAAGTTCAAAGTGAAAATGAAATCATAATAGAGTTCTATAGCACCCTCACAGTTTTTAATCACAAAGATTTTTAAAATGGTAAACTTACCTTTTCAATTAGAAGCTTCTTACTCATTGAAATACATTTGTTTAACCTTTCTTTGTATTTTTCAAGTAGCTTTTGTTGTTCATCTATTTGTCTTCTAAGATCACAGTTAGCCTAACAAATATACACAGGATATGAAAAGATACATCTAAGCACTATTTTTAATCAGCTGTCCCAGAAAATAAAACTATCTATGTTCATGTGACTAAAGTAAGGAAAATGCATAAAGCACACATATAGGCAAAAATCTCATTTCACAGATCTAAACTCATCTGCAGAAGGATGCCTTGCTTCCTTTTTTATTTCCTTTATATTGAACTGCATTCTGCATTACAGAGCATTGTACATATAAATAATATATTAAAAAAATTGGACTGGTCACTCTTCCAGTCCTCCAGTGCTAAACTGGAAGCTAATTTTAGCTCTGGGTCCTTTACATCCGATTGCTGAAGTCATGTGAAGATCTAACATTTTTAATGTCAAAGGAAACAAAAAATTCACTATGATAGAAGTTTCAATTACCTGAGTATGAATTTTAACAAGTTCCCTACATTCCAACTATATTTACCTTACCAACCCAGAAAAAGACACAGCAATAATCTCTTTGAAACATTTTTTTAAATAGGTTAGGTTTGCTTATCCATACTGTCGAACACATGCTAAAACAGTCCACATACAAATACTAAATAGATTACGCGTTATGAATATATTTTATTCTCTCATATTTCTATATATCACCTCTCCAACACTTCTTTCAAGAGCACAAGTATTAAGAATTGTCTTCTGAAAACGGGTCTTGGAGCACAGTATAGCATACGTTTCTTATTAAAAGTAGTTATTTATAGCCAGTAATAATTACTGTCACATTCACCTCCATTCTGAAACTGCCAACAGTTGCCTCACTGATAACTACTATTCACAATCAGAAAAATAAAAAAACCACCTGTTACACGAAATTATATTATGAAGTTACGGAATTAAGTGCCTGCGAAACAGCATCAGCTTTCTTTGTACTTTCAGAAAGTCTAGAAACGTATTTAATTATTAACAAGCTGTAGCACAGAAGCAGAAAAAAAACACAGCACCTTATACATTTTGTTTTATAGAATTCTCAGATTTTCAGAAGAAAACAATACAAAAATTAAAAGCTCATTTCACCGTTTAATTTAGATAACTCCAGAATAATTTTTATAAAAAATATTAGTCAAATATTTAAAATATTTGCCTCAGATTAATTGTCTGTTGTTCTGAATAAACATCTCTATTCCAAGTCTAACACTTACCCTGAGTAAGTCATCTATACGACCTTCTTTCTTTTCCAAGTCTTGATTTTTATTACTTTCTAGCGCAGCTAATTTCAGCATTGTGAGATCAGTCTAAAAAGAACATTTTGAAATATTTATCCTTTGCTTTAGCATTTACTGCATTATTTTTATTGTGTTAGTTACACAAAGAAATAAACTACTTTAAAACATGCAAAACTGGCACATCTTATCTTTACGCATCTTAGAAGTGTCATGGAAGGTTCTTATTTAAAACTGCTTTCCCTCTTCATAAGGATGACTGTAAATAGCTGGAACAAACCACTAAGTGTTAAAAGATTTTATCACTAATTGAAAAGGTATTGTTCACAGAAAAAGCAGACAAACCAGGGCAAGAATGTAAATGTCAACTAACTACTTTAAATTCTGTGCATTGGGTCAACAGGCAAAGTAGTGTTTTCTAACTTGTGATAGATCACGTCAGAAACAGCGGAGAGGATAAAGCAGTTGCTTTTGGCTTTTAAAAGTTATGACAAAATCGTATCTTGATCTTTTTGATTACCATCTCATTCTTCTTCTTCACTATCATATTTTAAATGCAATACGACAGCAGCAGCTGTCACTTCAAATATTGCCTGGAAAAGCAGCCTCTATTTCTAACATCACACAACCGCTAAAATCTTGAGCAAAACCCTCCCAACAACATGGTCATCTAACTACTCATGAAGCATAACACTGGAAGCAGAGCAAGTGTAGAATACAAAAAAGAACTTCGGCAGATTGTAAAAAAGCAAAGCTTTTGAAAGCTTTTAAGTGTCTAGAAGTTGAAAGACAAAGAAACAAACATATCTATCACATTTTTGTTAGTCTGATATGATATAGGATATCTCAAAAGTAGTTACCTGAATAATTTTAAAAGATAACTGCTTTGGTTGCGTGATAGGGTGGTCCCCAAAAGCTAATGAAGTAGGAGAAGGACTATTCTGTCGGACCTAGAATGCATGAAAACAAAGGATTTTAGATACAATGGCATATTCAACTACGAACACAGCCTATATACAACTCTTGGCAGAAAAATCATATAGAATAGAGAAAGAAAGTATCTTTATTACAGAAGATACTCCTTGGAGCACTGCATTGAGAGCTATCACTATGCTATTACATACCTCTTGCAGTTTAGAAAGGATGTAATATATTCTCTGAGAAAATTAAGATTGTCACTTTGGGGAAACAGACTGAAAGATTTAAGAAAATACAAAACTGACGTAAAGTGGTATCTGTCTTACACAGGCTTCTTTTTCCAATTCTAGGCTTTCACAATTCAAAAAAAAAAAAAACGTAACACAAGTTACTTTTGGAGTGGTTATTTCCCACCGGAGAACCATAAAGGAGAATCTAGTGCAGATCAGAACACAAACCCTGTTAACAAAACTTCCCAAAACCCACAAGGTTTGAGTGAATGAGACCATTTCCAATTCAAATTCCACAATCTGTATTATTATCTGTATTACAGTTAAGCAAGAATAAGATGATGCCTGAAATTGAAAGTACGGGGAATAAAGGCTGAGGTCTACCAGCAGAGAAAACAAATCCTTTCTGTAACTGGCAGAATCTGTTTGGCCATTTGGACCCACTTGTGTATATGCGTGCCACTGAAACTGTGCATATGAGAAGGGAAATAAAATTAGTGTGACCAGCGAAGAGAATTTTAAAAGGAAACAGTCAAATTAAGTGTCAGTTATCTAAAAACTTAGGACTTATCAAAAATTAAACTGTTTTAAGTGCTGAGATTGGGGTTCAGTTTTCTCATAAGTAGCAAAAATCCTCCCTGTTTCTCTGTGAGGCTTGTGAATAGATATCGTCAGGATATTCTAACATTTATTCAACATTTTACACCATTACTTTGCATTTTAAAATGATGTTTTAGAAAGTCCCAGGGTTAACAGACATTTTTATTTTTAATATTAACTACATCCCCCTCTCCTCTCACTGAAA
Source organism: Apaloderma vittatum (assembly GCF_000703405.1). Classification (NCBI taxonomy): domain Eukaryota; kingdom Metazoa; phylum Chordata; class Aves; order Trogoniformes; family Trogonidae; genus Apaloderma; species Apaloderma vittatum. The sequence goes on from NW_009700855.1 coordinate 46,968, forward strand.
GAATAAAATCCTTCCCAGAATTCCTTCCTTTGAAGAATTTTCCCTTGAATATAAATTCTTTTCAGTTATGCTACTTCCAGACTACAAAAGTATCTCCAGCAGTTATGATATTCACAAACTTACAGAAGAAGGAGCGGAATGTGAATTCTGAGGAGATCGGATCGCAGGAGGCACGCCTCGCACTGGACTAGAGCCGTTTCCACCTTGGTACTGTAGATAAGACATGGCCCTCCAATTAGTCAATCTTCTCATCAAAATACATTATACATCTACTGATTTATACAGCTCATGTTGTACACAGAATTTGTGAATCAGACTGTATTACTTCTATTAGTCTGTTAGTGTAGCTGTTAGCCATTTAAAAAGTGTGAAAGAAAATGGGGTTTGCATTTTGGCTCAGGCTGCACCAAGAGACAACTGCATCTCTACTTTGAGGTTTAGTACTCATAAACCTACATAAAGAAAAAAAAAAAGTATCCTCTCAAGAGGCCTGTCCATTACAAAAAAAAATTTTGTAACATCCGAAGAAACCTAAAAGTAAATTTTAAAGCTAAAGTAAATTTTACAAACACACAAAAAACAAACACACACAAAAAACTTACCTCAAAATAGTCACTTATCTTGTGACCACGTCCCCCAATATTCTTTCCTGAAACAAATACATTAATACATTAGAACTGACGAAATAAATTACCTACACAGTCATTATAGTAAAATCTTACCACTTGTTAATCTGTTTTCTTTGATGTGCTAATATGTGGTCTCCCTATGCAGATAATTAAGGGATTGGCCACAAAGAGATTTGCATATTCCATTCATTGAGAAATCAGAAATTAAGTCATACCTCAACTCCTAAACCACATTAGTGCAAAGTTAACTGTAACCCAAGACATCTCATAGATAACAGGAAACATCTCTCATCCTACAGATCCAACCTTTAGCTCCAAGTTTTTCCTCCCTTTCCAAGCACTGTCAAAGTTCACCCACTTCCGAAATACCAAATTAACCAAGGCTATTAGCTCCAGATGAGCTATTGTGCCCAGATGTTCAGCCTGAAGATTTCCTTAAGTGCCCGTAACAGTGTGGGCACGGAGGATGACAAGTATTTCCAATCCTCCCAACTTCATTACGAACTGGCTAACTCACAGGCTTAACTACAGAGCAGAATGACAGAGTAGAATTTCTTTTATCTTAATCAGTATTGAGAGTTGAGAAGCACCAATGTGATTTAAACTTTCTTCAACGTGAGGACCTGACCCATACATGGCATTCCAGAGGTTGGACCAGTGCCTTAGTGAATGGCATAAATGCTTTATTTGTCCCTAAAATGACTGATAAATCTACCTGTTTAGGAGACATCTTGAAAACAGATCATTGTTCATAGCTTTTTCTTTATAGCAAGAAATTTTTTTGATAAATTAGGAGATCAAATTAGGTCCAAAAATGTAATTTCGTACTTTTTAGGCAAGATTTTCAAGCTTTTATATTGCTTCAGCCCTGAAGAATTCTTTTCAGTCCTATACTTGCACTGCTGTGTAATTTTGTGTCACTAAGATATACCAAAAAGCAAAACAATCATTTGGCAATCCTTCTTGTGTTAAGACTTTGTAACAGCAATATTTAGATAATTCAAGGACCTAGAAGAGCACACAGCTAACTCCACCAGCAGTTACCCAGTTAGCACACATATCACTGCTACTGCCCTCCAGCCAGTTCTTTACCTACCCTATAATTCTGCTAGTGATGTCTTCATGCTAAATTATCATGTATCACTTTATCAATTTAAATTTTGCTTTCATGCCGATAAATGAGACTGCATTCCTTTGCAGTATAGAAAAATCTATTCTGTGTCATGTTACAGAACTCTGCACTGAAGAAATTAATCAAATTATTTTGGCGCAGCCAATTATAAACAGATTTACGCTGATTTTATCCCACTTTCCAATTATCTTCACATTCTAAACAATGCTTTTCTTCAACATTTATGGATTATTTTGCATGTTGCAAAGTCAAAATTTTAGGAATACAACAGACAACAGATGGATCTCATTCCTTTTTGTCAATACAACAGCAGTATCTGCTGTGCTTCAGATACACTGTACCACTCCAAGATGCAGTTTCCTAGCCCAGTTCCTTGAGAATATTGCAGTGGACTATTCAGTTGCACTGCTGCTGACAGTAAAATAGTAAGACATTATGAACATAGTGTCTATGCCAAAAAGTTCCAAAAATTCCTGTCATCTCTAATTTCAACTTTCATTGGCAGAGGGAAGGACAGGCTATTAGAAGAACAGAAATAGGAAATTTCATTTAAGATCTCTGAATAAAGCAGGTCTCTATGATGTAACACTTAAAAATAAAATAATTTTAGTGAAACTACATAATTCTTCAATAAATAGCATGTTGCAGCATGAGGATGTCCAGATCTAGACCCCATTGATATGTATCTGAAGTGACATTTCCTAGCTAATAAAGATCTTATCAAAACTTTCCACTCCCCTTTAGATTAATTTTTGCCTTGAGGTTAAATTCCCACCATTCCTCCTCGAAAAGTCATGCTAAAGAGAGGAATAACAAAAACTATGCTTTGTAAATATAAAAATATTTCCCATCCTCTAGACCACTACACTGTGCAATAATCCATAGAAAAGGAAGAATAGAATTCAATTTTAGATACACCTGAAAACCAAGCAATCAGATATTATAATCCGTAATCCCTTTTCTCCCTTACCTACTGAAAAGAAACACAAACCACAAAGGTATTTCAGAAGCGAAGAACTGCTACAACTCTTAAAAAGCATACAGAGTTGTATTATAACTGCAACTTATAGATTAGCACACAATTCTTACGGGAAATTATCAGCCCAGTTCAGGTTTTGTTTGCCCAGCCTTTCCAGTACGTATTTAATTTATCTTCCAAAACCCAACACCTGTCTTATGCAAGGAAATACACAGAATTTTTAAGGCTAAGAGTCAAAACTTCATGCATTATAATTTCATTAAATACATTCAATAGCTATCTGATTCAGTTACATTTTAGTTTACCTTGGCTGCTCTCACTCTGAGTGTCTGCTTTTCTTTTTCTTCCTCTGGAAGGTTCTGACTGTTTTTTCTCTGGAGTCTACAAACAACAAAAAGAATTTCATCCAGCAGCATCTCTATTTATTTATATTACTGCTATATTATTGTGAAATAAATTGAAATCTCCATTCACAAAACATAATTTCACAATTCAGCAGGGATATAATTTCAGATCGTAGTTAAAGTAGATTATATGATCCTTAGCCACCCAGATAAATATAAGCTAGAAAATATATTTAAGAAAGCTAGTTATAATTCTTAAACAATTTCCCAAAAGGCAATTCTACATATTAATTGTTTAGCACTTAACCTTTTCATCCATTCTGGAGCTTACAAACACCTGATTTGGTTTCACTTATGGCTACATTTTACAGAGATCTTTGTATTGTAGTTGTGGGTGTTTTAAAGCTTAATATTTAGTGAAATAAGCTGATTCCTGACGGTGTTCTGTAAACATTGCCACAGTATAAACATGAAGCCATAGTCCTTCAATAGGAAGCCAATAATGTTACGCATTTTTGGAAATGAGGAAGTCATCTCTAAACTAATACAAACTGTAAATTTCTAGAATCTGCTTCAGATTTAAGAAAGAAAAACAGAGAGCAATTGCTCAAAATTTTAATAACTATCCACTTGGAAAGTGTCTTCATCTCCTCCCCATTGTGTTTGGCTCTCAAGAAAGTCAACAAAAAATATCGATAAGTCAAAAAATACAGATCTGTTAAAAATGCATTCCAGAAACATTGTATATAGTTGCCTAGAAACCACAATCAGCATGTACAACACAGATAACAAGAAAAAAGGCTGTGATCAGAAGCATCTCTAAATTATATTTGCTCTCCCTTGATCTGAGGATTCAAGCCAGTTAGTCTCCCCAGCGTAAGCTTAAACTCCGGAGGCTGCTTTGGTTCAGGGAAAAGCTGGTGCAGCTGTGTGCATATTCTGCCTCCAAGCAGCCTCATTCCAGCTACTGGAGAAAGCACAGAAGCCATTACACCAACTTTGTTTTAAACTCAAGAAATCAACGGTCCCTAACATCTTGCACTAAAGTTGAGATCACATCATGCTTCATTTTTTAATGATACCATCATTTTATCATTTCATCGTATTTGTCAGTTTGTGCGCTAAGGAAATTATATCAAAATTCAAACTTCAGCTCCTCACTAAAAGGATTTAAAGTATGCTCTGGTTCCAAAATCTTCACCTGGACATCTTCAAATATAAATTTACTACTAATATTCTAAAATATCTATTTTGACAAAGAATCACTTTAAGTTACCTGTGATGCATAGAAAAATATCAGTCTATAAAAGAATAGTCAGGACAGGAAAGGCTCTCCTTAGGCATGTATTTTTTAGAAGTTTTAGCTCTGTCGATAGCTTCATACAACCATCTTTGGAAGTTTTACTACTGTAACTATTGTATTATCAGGATACAAATGAAGTTCAAATTACATATATTAGCAAGCACAGACTCCTGTAAATGGAGTTATCTTAAGACTGTATGAGTTTAAAAGCAGAAAGCATAGCTTAGAAATATTGCTTTAATAATTTGCAATCACTTCTAGGCAAATAGGTAACATTTAGCTATCTTTCCACAACACTAAATTGAAACTACTTAACCAAGCATCTTCATGTTATTCTTATTTTCCAGCTTTCAATTTTGCAGTTAGCATTCTAACGTACTCAGTTTTATCTACCATATCAAGCAGAAAACTTGTTTAAAAGCTAATTAATGACTAAACATTTAAGATTTCCCCCATCGAAATTAGTTTCCAGCTGTAGCGACTGATATCTTGTATTTAAAACCAGACATTTAAAGAGGTTTATAGTTTTAAAACTGAAACTCAAATATAGTTCACAAATGTCTATTTCCTTAAGCTCTTCTGATTTATTTCAGTGTTTAATTTAACCTTCAAAACTAAAAAGTATTAGCACGCTAATGAGGTTATTAATGAGGTTACCCAATAAGGTCATGTTCACCTTTTCCAAGTACAAAATTCACATGGTAATGCGCAGTGTACATCAATCACTAGAAAATGTTCTCCAAAATCCTTTCTAATGAATGGTATCATGCGAATTACAAGAAACTGAAGACTAATGATGTTGAGGATTATCGTCCTGATAAACAAAGACTGAATTTGTTTTCAGTCACTTCGGAAGGATTTACGCAGAGCCAACATGTAGACTGCCACTCCACTATTTCCTGAACGAGACGGGACAGTTTTGCAGTCAGCCACAGTTCAACTGAAAACCGTGGCAGCGCTACCCACAGCTGGGCATTACCAGCAGAGCCTCAGACATCACGGTCGTGAGCCTACTTCACCCCTCAATTTCATGTGCTTCCCCTGAGTCTTCTCTTTAGATTCACAGTTCTACATCTTGGCTTTTCACATTCTCTTTTATAAAATAAGCATTTCTAAGTAGGAACTCTCAAGTAGTTAAAATAATAGTAACCTCCAAACAACTCAGATAAGTATTTTTACGTATTTTATGTACAGTTAAATATTTTCTATCATTACTGCAGAACTGATAACAGCAAAACTCAGAAGCTATATTTATAGAAAAAAAGATATTAAAATCATGTGTAATAAATAGAAGTGTGGGGGGTTTTTTTGTCTCTCAACACTTAAAACTCCAGTATAATACTTATGACTTTTCAGTTGTTAATATTTCTCATATGCATAATGAATGAGTTGCTATTTTTCCAGAATTTTCTTATTTTAAATTCTACTCTCCCCCCAAAGCTTCACAACAAATACAGCAGTGCTGTTTTCCTCTGCAACACATTATAAAATCCAATTAGATCAAACTTTTAGTTACTTCTGAAATTACATTTATAATGAGGGTTCTGCATTATTATGAACTGAAGCAACTAAACAGCTACAAGCAAGTAGAGCAAAACATTTAAATAACTAATCAAACTGGACAAATCAAGCCACAGACAAAGCTGTCCTCCTTTAAATAATTCATTATCTACAGAGAATAGAAAAATCTAGTGATAAATAAAGGAATGTACCAGTAAGCAAAACAAGGAGTAATCTACATGAGGAATGGTAGGGAATGCCAAAATATTTTAAGAAGCATTTGTTCACAACCTGAAGTAGCCAATTTAGGATCTACCTTAACCAAAAGCAGCTAATACACATTCCAATTAAGACCTGCGTCTCACAGCAATAAAGCATTTAATAGAAATAACATATAAATTTAAGAAGAAACTGGAGTACAGATTGGGATATTAAGATTAAACATCCAGCTGATGTTTACCACTCACAATGCTGATCTGAATTCAGAAGAAAGCCTAGTTTCAAGTTATTTTGCAGAACAAGTTTACCTCTGTGAAATATCTCAATTAAAACTGTTTTTCAAGTTAAGTTGCCCCTCTTCATACATCCATGAGGCAGGGGGGAAAAACAAAAAGAAAACACCATAGTTCTATTGGTTATCTTCTGCAACCCCATGTGCAAAAGGAAGAAAAAAATTCACACCAGTAAAACAAAAATGTGTCTGTGTACGGGAAGCTTGCCTTGTTTTGAAAACTAAGTGTGACTTTCTTCTAATGTGCCACTTAGTGATGAAAGCACAGAATGATGACATGAACGTATTAACACAATTTGATCAGAAACTGGCATTCTTGCTAGAAATTAGTTTCAACAATCCCTAGATTTGCATTTTTACTTCTTTCTCCTCCCCAAATCAATTTTATTACAACAGATCTCTCTCAGCATCAAATGATGGCACCACTTACCACGTCTTTTTATTTCCACACTATCATCCACAAGAGGAATTCCCTATTACTATGAATCTCCACTGTCACACCATTAAAAGAAAAAAACAAACACAAAATCTCACAACCTGTTTGCCATATTCGGAATTAAAGTGTACTTCTCACAGGATTCCAGCATATAAGTAATCAGATGCTATTTTAAGAACAAAATTCTAAAAGCTTATTATCATATTTCATATTACAATTACAATTTAATTTAATAACTTCTAAAAATGGGTCAAGAAATCATATTTCATTATTTAATGTCATCAAGACTCATCTTTCAGAAAACATAGAAGAAACCTGAAGCACTGTGCACTGGAGATATGTGCAGGGATATTTTAGAGGAAAAGACTATTTCTATTAAAACGCAAGTTTTAGAATTTTTTTTTTAAAAAATAAAATAAATTATCCCTACCCAGAAGCATGGCTTGAAGTTAAAACACTGTGCAGAGACTGAAGATATGAGTTGAACTTTCAAACTTACACGCTTTGGAAAAACCCTGCCTCTGCATCTCACATATAAAACTATTCTGAGATCACTCAGCTACACCACAGATAGGATTTTCTGCCAAGGAATTGCAATAATGCATCATAACGTGCAGGCCACTGCAGCACATTTCCATTCCCACACCTACTACAGAACTGCATCACTGCCCAAAGTATTTCTAGGAAAAGCCATCAAGAAAAACAACAGGCAGACAGACTCTTCTGGTTAAGAAAATAGTCTATGTACATTGGAAATGAAAATTCAGCTGGGAAAGGCAAGAGGGAGATAAACACAGCAGAGCCTTTTTCAGAGGAGAACGTGAAATCACACAGAGAGAACATTTATTTATAAGGTATCAGTCTTGGGAACCAGCTAAATTCAGTTGCTGGTCAGCCCAGTATAAAAGCACACATCAGAAAATGTCTCACAGTGACTGAGTGAATGAATAATTAGGCACCAAAATAAAGCTTTACCATGTGAGAATAACACTGGAAGCCCACTCCAAACCAACTCTCCCTCCAGCACGACACATACTCTGATGTACATAGGCAGGACCCACCGAGCCCAAATCAGGTAAATCTCAAGAGCTGGATTAGGAGAACTGTATCACTAAATGGGAAATCTTCTGCTCCAGGAAATCTGCACTTTTCACATTAAAATCTAAGAAAAAGGATGAACCCTTTTCTGGATTGTGAAGCGGTACCAGCTAAGAAAACACACAGTCACAACTGCAGCTTTTACAAAGGCAGATTATAGCTGCTGCCTGACCTTGGAGTAAATCTGGATTTTTCAAGAAAATATAGCGAACTAGTTTCTAGAGTATTTTCAAAGATGCAGCCAAAGTCTAGTCAAAGTTTGTCTTATTGCCTAATTAAACAAAAGACAGCAAACTGTTTAAGCATTTTCAGCTCCAAAAGCTCTCTGTATCCTCACATTACAACTATGTAGGTAACAAAGAAGCAGAAGCAGTGAGCTTCAAAATCAAAAATCCAAAGAAACTTCTATGAAGTCATGTCTCCTCCTCCAAGAGATTGTATCTTGCAGTAATGCATACTTTTTCCTATCTAGCTGCGTATTTTGCATTTTACTTTATTTTATACAGAAGCTTTTAAAGCAGAATATAAAATTATGAATTGTTAGCATTAAGATTCTGAGGTAATAAAGAATCTGGTTCCATATACTTACCTCTGATTCTTTATCACTTAAAGATCCCAAGCTTCCAAAACTGTGATTTGAACTTTCGTTATTCGTTGAGGCCTACCAAGACAAATAAAATACTACACATTATATATGGATTTATAAAACACTCACAGTTATAACAATGGTAGTAAAATCTCGTGCTTGCAAGGAAAAAATTATTATCTCGAGAGCACTTGTGACTTGCAGGGGTAAGAAGTTTGACAGGTGGATGTTGTGACAGAGCACAGTAAATTCTGTATTTCAATTGCTTTCAAGCCAAGCAAAATCCTAGAACATTCAAAACCATTTCAGCCTTACTTGGGAATAGGAAAATATCCAATGAAAAACCCTACAACAAATGATACCACTGAATGGTCTTAAAAAGCCAATACTGCTGAAAGTGCTGGAGACTACTAAAAATTTAAATTTTTCAAAGGAAATGCAGTTTAATTTTCTCCAAGACAGATCCTAGGCCATTGTAGAGATTATTTTTTTAATCCATTCAATGACAGAAAATTACAACCTATTGACAATATTATTCTACATTCTTAAAAAAACCCCAATTTCCTCCAAAGTAACAAAAAAAACCCCTGTGAAATAGTCTCATTACAGTATTTATTCACATATTTTCTAAGGTTGATTTGTTCAAAGATCTTTTGAACACAGAATGGCAACATAGACATTTTACTGAAAGAGTCTATTCCATCTTCACATAAAAAAGCCAACATCGAGCTTCTTTTTATCAAAAAAAGAGAATAAATTATATTGCTTGATTATTCTTTCCCATATAGGAAGGCAGAATAAATACTTTGAAGCAAAAGAACAACTAGTTCCAAGGCAGACACTCAGTTATCTTCAAAGCATTAAATCCTAGAACTGCACTGGTCTGCAGGACAATACTGATCTGTGACATCTTCTGAAAAACTGGATTATCTCTGAAATAACATTTCTGAATAAATGTTAAAATGCACAAAATTTCCATGTGTGTTCCCCTCCCAGGCAGTCACTAGGATAGAAATGTCTATATGTAGTTTCTGGTCAGAGTCAGAACAATAACCTCAGTAGATTATATACCTATTACCACTCTTGCTTGCTTACTGAAGAAGCGTGAAGATGATGGGCTTTTTTCTTCCCAATAATTCCAAAAGTCTTCAGCAAAACAGTAGATAAAGGCAGGCTTTCAAAACAGTAGCCCCAATAAGAGTCCATTCAATTTAATTACTAGAAGAATAATGACCTAGAATGTTTCCAAAAATTACAAATGCAGCTGCAACTTCTGTATTATCTTACTAGGTTAGGAAAATGAGTTTGCTATGTGTGGATTTGGGTATGTATGCAAAGCGGAAGCCTTCTTATTTCTACCTTTGAAGTGAAAACAGAGCAACAGAGACCATATTCATACATCACATTTTCCCAGTTACCTCTGCATACCAGATCAAAAAGGTATTAACAGGCTTCTTAATAAAAAACAGATAAGCCTCCCTCAACATCCCCCCCAAGACCAAAGACTGTATTTTATTTATATATTGAAAAGCATATTCCACATAGTCCAACTATTACACTTGGATACACTGTATCTGCTTGCATATAAAATGCTCAGAAATAAAATAAATACAAACTAAACTGATATAATTGCCATTTTACTGATGGTGGGATAAATCACAGGACTAGATATTAGTATTCCCCTCTACCTTCCTACTTCCCAAAATCAAACAAAAAGTAAGCAGGAAAAGAAAAGATACTGCCATGTGTGAAGAACATATGTGAAGCTTTTCTGTCAAAGTTAAGAGAAGTGTCTTAGGTGAGGATCTGCATCAATCAGAAGACAGGGGGCACAGAATCATAGACTGATTTAGGTTGGAAGGGATCTCAAAGATCATCTAGTCTCAAGCCCCCTGCCATGGCAGGGACATCTCCCACTAGAGCAGGGTGCTTAATGCTCCATCCAGCCTGGCCTTACATCGTAAGCTGCTTCCACAACCTCCCTGGGCAACCTGTTCCAGTGTCTCACCACCCTCAGGGTAAAGAACGTCTTCCTTGTAGCTAGTCTAACCCTACGCTCTTCAAGCTCCCACCCATTACCCCTCATTCTATCACTACAGGCCCTTGTAAAAAGCCCCTTCTCAGCCTTCCTGCAGGTCCCGTTCAGGTACTGGAAGGCCTCTAAAGGTCTCCCCGGAGCCTTCTCTTTTCCACGCTGAACAATCCCAACTCTCTCAGCCTGTATTTGTAGGAGAGGTGTTCCAGCCCTCTGACCATCTTGGTAGCCCTCCTCTGGACTCGCTCCAACAGTTCCATGTCTTTCTTGTGTTGGGGGGCTCCACAGCTGGATGCAATATTCCAGGTGGGGTCTCACAAGGGCAGAATCACTTCCCTCGACCTGCTGGTCACACATCTCTTGATGCATGCCAGGATATGGTTGGCTTTCTGGGCTGCAACACGCCCAAATCCCTCTCCCCAGGATTGCTCTCAATCCACTCTTTGCCCAGCCTGTATCTGTGCTTGAGATTGCCTCAGTCCAGGTGCAGGACCTTACACTTGGCCTTGTTAAACTTCAGGAGGCTGGCCTGGGCCCACCTCTCAAGCCTGTCCAGGTCCCTCTGGATGGCATCCACTCCCTCCAGCGTGTCAACCGCACCACACAGCTTTGTGACCTTTGCATCGCTCTCAAAAACAAATTAGGAAGGTATGATGCAAGATCACTATGCACTGATTTCACTTCTTTATAGTTTGTTAGTAATCAGCAATACATCACACATCTCCAGAAATTTCATCAACATCTGCTATCACGTAGTATTTTGTTCTGTAATCAAGACCGGTAATGAAAACGTAGAATAGAAAGCTAAAAATGCTAGCCAGTTTGTGTAAAATGCACACTGCAAACACTACGGAAACAGAATTCAAAAGTACTTTGGTCATGGAGGAAATGTGCCTTAAAAATAAGTGTTATATCTTTTTAACATCTATTAAGTACTACACTTGGTGAAGAACATTCAAATGTACAAAGGCAAAAAGGACTACCTCTGGCTAAGCAATAGTATTGCAGAAATCAGTCTTGGAAGTTGAAGCTAGTAACTTAAACAGTATTTGTAGTACAGGCAAATTTATTTTGCAGATGTATCAACATGTGTAACATATGAATATGGAAGGTAATTAAACCCTTCTATTTAACGTTCTTCATAAGGTTTTTCCTCAAGTGCTGCATCCTGGTTTAGATAATAACAGACAGACTGCAGAAAGCCTACAATAGAAGTAGGTAAAATTTATACAAATGTCTGGGAAAGTCAAAAGAATTCGGTTTTGTTAATCTAGATATATTAGTCTTCAAACAAGTTTAATCTTAAAAACAGACATCACACCAGACTCCCTGTGTCTACTTCAAACCAAACTGTAAGTAGTTGGCCATCTGCAAAAGGGACAATTCCACTAAATACTGTGAAAAACTTCCATCTCTGATCACGTGCACTAGAACAAAACCACAGAAGAGCCTGTATAAGCCTATTCTTTGCTGTTTTTAAGAACAATTCAATGTTCATGTGATAGATAGGTCCAGGATAAACAATCCTATCTCAAAGCAAAATAACAGACTAACAAGGATTTTCTGGAAAGCCTTTTCTAACTCAGTACTTTTGCAAGTAAATCACATGGATAATACACAAGTGAGACTGTGAGTTAAATCAGTATTTCAAAGATGGTAGATCTGGATGACTGCTTTTAGAACTTACTTTAGCTCCAACACTGCAACTTCCAGTACTCCCGGTGCTGCCACTTACTACTCCTGTAAATCTTGCCTCTAACAATTCTTGTCTTCTTGGGTCCAGGCTATGAAGCTCATCCATTGCTCCTAAAAAAGATACATAAATTAATTACATTTCTTAATATTTGCAGCGGAATATTTTACAAACAAGCCAAATCTACCACTGGTCTACACAAACAAAGGATTTATACCTACTATCTCCCATCTTTATGATCCATCTGTTACCTAATAATGAATGCACTCAATGAATTCCAAAAATTTGGGGGAAATTTCTGTGTATCAGAATAGC
>NW_009700855.1:59539-60660 GCF_000703405.1 Apaloderma vittatum
CTGCTGAAACCTAGAACCCGTTAGAGGCTTGTAAGAGACATGGAGACTGCAGTGTGTGTTACGCCAACCAGGCAATTATTTATAGATTAAAAACTAGCTGACAGGAGCAAAATCCTTTCCAGCATAAAACCTCCCAATTTTGCAATCCCCTTGTTTTCCATATTATTTAAATTGTTTCGGCTATCAACGTCCAAGATGAACAAGTAAGAATCATAGGGGAGAAAAAGAAAGAAAATCAGCAGGTCAACCACAGTTCCTGAGATGCACAGGGAAATGCAGGGTTATATGGAGGTTCAAAGGGCAGAGAAGCAAGGAGCTGGACCAGCAGTGGGAAAGGAGCCAAGAGTAGCGGAGACCCTCGCACAGGTAGCACCTCTGACCCAGCCCTGCTGACGGGCGCAAAGCAGCGCTGCTGGTATCAGCAGGGAAAGGGAGGTGGAAGGAAGTGGAGGAACAAAAGGAGGTTCTGACGAGCTCAGCCTACTACATGAGTAGGCTGCAACACGATGTGCAGCTTTCTAATTTGTATTTAAATCACTTATGGCTGTTTAATGAGTCTGAAAGATGATCTAGACAAATAGTCTTCCGTATTTACACAAACTGGGTTCTTTGTTTTTATCTCTTCAACTACTTGAGCATTCAGTTTATCTTCTATGTGAAATATTTCAGCTGCTTTATTTTAAGATACTTAATGCCAAAGTCTCTACACACTATTTTAATAGCATATCCCTCAAGTACCATATAAAGTGATAGTTCAAAAAAAAAAGAGGCTCTAAGACACCACAAGTTTGTGCTTTTCAATCCCACAGGACAGTAGAGCAGTTCAGAAAGGACTGTGAGGACTAACTGTATATTCAAATGATGCAAGAAAGCTTTTGGAATTCTGTTTTCGTGAAAACTACAGTTGGCAAAGTTTAAGTGCTCCTATGGGCTTCTACCCGTCAGATAAGCATCCTGACAAACAAGGCATCAGCATAGCTTTCCTCACCATTAATTAGACACACAACATTGTCCTATACGACTCATAAAACATTCAAAAACTGGATAGACCTTTGCATATCACACATTTTGGCCACTCCTGGCCATGGCAGCTAACCCTCCTGGGTAGGGAAAAACCAAGT
>NW_009700855.1:60691-66841 GCF_000703405.1 Apaloderma vittatum
AGTGGTCCTTCACCACAAAGCCTCCTCTGATGGAAGAAAACCACACCAAGAGAAAAAATGGTCGGGAAGGAAACATCGGGATACGGTGCTGTTGCCAGAGCCTTCTTTTGAAAAATCAAACCGCAAGTGGCAGGTAGAGGATACTGCATTTTCTTTCTGGAGGTGGAGGAGTTTACAGATGCAGACACATACGGAACTGGAGTCTCCTTTCCAGCAATGCAGGGCAATTGCCCAGTTTGAAACTGCAGCTGGCTTATTATCAGCAGTTTTAACGCCGCTTCTGAACTTGCCTAGTAAAAATTCCTCCAATTTCTGCATATTTTAGTAAGCTCTCCAGGGTCAAGACTGTTTTACTACGTGTATGTGCGGTGCAGAACAATTAGGAATCATCTTTAAACTCTTGCTTCCTAAAATGCGCTTCTGTACTGCTTCCAGGAGTTTAAAAACCAAACTGTACACTTCCCATGCCCAAAAAGTATTTCTTACATTTACAAATTGTGCAATAAAGCTTTTTCTTTCTCTCTTTTTTTTCTTCTTTTTTCTTAAGTAGATGTGTACACCACATACCTTTCCTGGTATGTAATCCATACCTTAACCAGAAAGTATTGCTCTGGAACAGCGTAAGAAACTAATCACACCAGATTTGTCAAGTGAGTTTAAATGATTATTGTTTTGCTTCATAAACAGTAGAATTGTTTAAGTGTGTAGACTCTGAAATAATCAATATTAATTTACCAAAGTAATCCATTTAATGAAGTAGGACTGACAATATTTTTTTTATTTACTAGCCTACTTCATAGTCCCTGCCCACAGAAGTTCAGAGCTTACTTAAAATTACTGACATCATTCTAGCAATTACAAACCACGTGTATACTACAGAAATAGATACTACCTTACCCTATAGTTTATTTTATGATATATGGGAAAGTAATAATCACAGTGGATAGCTAAGGCTCATTCAAAGTGTGCAGGGTAGCTACTGCAAGTTTCATGTACTGTATCTAGATACTAACACACTGAACAGATTAGCACCCCTGGGCTACCTTACCAGTCAGAACGGTAATTTAGCAGCTAGAGGGGCAGTCCACAGCACAGAGGAAAAACAATCTATTATTTTTCTGCTCAGATTTTAAAGCCTACATATGTCAATGAATGCACTGTATTCTCTTCACTACTTCTAGTTTTTTGGTTTGATTTTTGGTTCTGGATATTTAATAATAATAACAAAAACAACACACACTCCTCCATCCCCACGATGTGAAGGCTAAGACAGAAAAGCTGGATTCAAACCCTCTTTTAAACACAGAGTAAATCCTAGAAAGATCTATTAAACTGCCTTCCTCATGCTGTAATGTAAAATACACTATTTGCTGCCAGACACACAGCTTTTCTTTTCAAGAACACACAGTTCTGTACTATCCTTCAGCTCTAAACACGTTACCTACTTTTAAAAGGTACCATAAACCTTAAGGCACTTCATGTAAGGAAAAAAAAAATGTATTTTTTTAAACACCAGACTCTATAAATTCTCCTGCTCACAGAACACCTTGCTGACCACACAACATGAACTTACAGTTTTGAAAATATGCCAAGCCTTCTTACATGAACAAGCTTCATTCCCACCCCTGAAAGCTCACTCACCAACTCAAATGGCACACAATCACGTTACACAAGCACCTGCAGCATGTTTACAACAATGTTAATGAAAGACTGGCATTGCTACCACCCACTGCCATTTGTACTTCCACTATCTTCCAAAGAGAACACCTAGAAGATTACCTGAAAGTCACAGAAAAGCCCTAAAGAACGACTTCTCTTTGTTTCTTATAACTGCTGCAGATTTTTGAATGGTGCTTCTAATTTTTTAAAAGTTACCAACACTACCTAGCTGTTGCATTTTTTGGGAGTGGTGGTATTTTCCATACTGATTTATATTTCAGAACCATATATAGCCTCTCTAAAAGCTAATGCAAAATATACAAATTTCTTGTCCTGAAAAGGACACTTTTTCAAGAACTCCTGAAAATTACTCTAAATTCCTCTGAGAATTTGGGAAGCAATGAGTTATGTCCAAAGTCAAAGTTATGAATTCAAAGAACAATTTGTAAGTTTTTTCATGGCACTGCGTATAACCTAGCAAAACGGAGATATAAAAAAAAAAAAATAAAAAAAAATCGGAGGATTCTCCATGGTAGCTTTAATTTTTCACAGCTGGTGACCATAAAATAACAAAGAGCAACTTCATCTGTAACCACACTCCCAAATACACAAATACTTGCAAAAGATCCAGTTATTTAACCGAGTACTTGTTCATACCTCAGTAAAACTGACATTTTAAGAGAAAGTTTAGCAAAGAGTTTCAACTGCAAGTTTCACCTCCTTAAACTGGGTATTTTGGGATATACACGTACTACGATCTTTATCTCCAACACTGCTAGACTTCAGAGCCGTGCTGCAGACCCAAACACAAAGGCTTGCCAGATCAGACATATTTTTCTTTTCCACATATAGAATGAAGCTCTAAGACTCAATCTCTATCTTCAACTCTCTTATTACCCGGAATGCACTCTTGTTATCTGGCAATTAATTACAGCTTCGGGATGAAGAAAGACCAACAGCTTCACACATTGTCAGCTTTCTACAATGAAGATCAAGTTCATTATGCAGAAGCCAGATTCTTCTTAGAACAACCCTCCAGATTAGATTGAGGCCCCCTTCTCCTGAATTCAAGGCCAGCACAAACCACCTTTCACTTAAGTGAAAAGCACACTGGTTTGGTCTGGTTTCTTTAACAGACTTATATGCATATAGCTTTTAATGCCAAAGCAAAATACTTCAACACGGAGACCTATCTATTGAAGAGAAGAAGACGGTTCAACAATAGCCCAAACGTAAATCGAATTTCCTGATGTGCTCCTAGGAGGCACTCAAGATTTCATGGTAACACACATCATGGTATGAGAATTACGTCCATCATATTGTTAAGAACACTTCACATTAATATTGATACTATCGCCACGTAAGTCTATTCAATGACAGTAGCATCCTTTCGATCAGTAAATCTAACTCATATCCAGCTGTAAGGGTGAGGGGTGGGGAAAAAAAGTAGACATTTCAAATGGCAAGAAAAGCAGCCTGGAAAGCAGCCGGTTTTTTGTGTTTTGGTTGTTTTTAAATAATCAAAATTTCTTTAAAGATACCACACAATCTTTGAAGTTATTAACTCTAGACTTTAATCATGGTAACTATTCCAAGTATAGAAAACATTGTCTAAGAGCACTGTAATGCAATTCCTAAAGCCTTTAAGTATTTCAGTTTTGAATATCCTAAACACACATTTATCCCATCATGTTGATTCTCTAATAATTTAACTTCATAACAATTGAGTGTGACAGCTCGTCATTTGAGAATACACGTATACCAGCAGATAAAAGGAAAGCTTTAAAATATAAAATGAAACACACTACAGAAAATTACTAAAAACACAGATTTTAAAATCCTTAAGCAATCTCCTAAGGGAAAAAAAAAGCCTACATAGCTACTTTTCTTCTTTCACCAACATGAGGATGCATCTTGTTTCTGCATCCATGTGTATTTCCATTAGTGAACTACTCTTATCTCATTTGGAAAAACAAAAAAACAAACCAAACAAACCCAGCCAAGCCACCACTCAACTTCATTCTTCTCTCTCATCTTTTTGAAACTCTGGACTTTTTCATTCTCCAGAAATATAAGTTAACAAAGCTAACATTTCTGCCTCCAAGTAAACAAGCTGTGACAAATCAATCTGTAGTTACGCTAGCAAGTGATCATCACATTGATCAAGGTCTCCTCCTATTAACAGTAAAGCTTTCAATTTATTACAGCTTATTCTTTATACATCCTTCAGTACCTTATAAAGCAAATGAGGAATAAAGCAACTCAGAACATGCTGTCAGCGTAGGAATATACAGAGCTCTAAACTACAAGCCTAATCAAGTGAAAAAGCACAGCAAACCAAAATACAGTAAGACATCAAACTGAATCGAGTGAATGCAAATTTCTTGATTTCTAAGCTGGAAAAAAATGACACCTTTTCCTTTTAGAGCAGAACATTTGGGCTTTGAGATTCTGAAATTAATCAAAAAAACCCAACAAAAACAACCACAACACGAAGTCAACCTGTGTTGCTAAATCATGTCTTGAATAGTCTTTCTTCCACAGCATGTCTTGGGGAATCACAGAGATCATAATTGGAAGTAGCCTTGAAAACCTCCAATGTGCTAAGAAAACAAGTTAAGACAGCCGTACGATGGCATGAAGCCAAGCAGCAGTAGTTTGAGAAGAATTCACTTCCAAGATAACAGCAAAACCGCAGCCTGCCCTGAGCAGAAGGCTTTGAAGCGCATCACCATCCAACACGAATCACAATCGCAAGGCCACAGCCCGTAAGCACTGCGGCCTCAGAAGTCAGGAAGGTCCCACTCAACCTAAACCAGCAGTTAGTAGGGCAGACAGCAAGACCACCTTTGACATTTAAAGTAAAGTAAAACAAACAAAAAAGATCCAAAACTATACTTACCTCCTAACAGGAACATTTCTCACTGAAGTCATCTTCTCTGTTTAGGCACCTTGGTTTCCTAATAAACACATTCTCTACCTCTGCTAAGGTGCCTAGGTGAACTTAAAATGCTTTTCTACACAGAGTTCTTATTCCACCAATCTCCTTAAAATGACAAAGAACACATCCAAAAGAGTGGGCAGAGGGATGCAAACAAGCAAAAGGTGACTACTGCTTATGGGAGGCTGGAGGGTGAAAGAAAGGAGGGAAAAAGCCTGATAATGAGCAGGCGGACAGATCAGGCTCTAGTCTGCGTAGAACTCGTGGGAGGAAGATAACAACTGGCAAATTTTGGCCTAAAAAAGCACAACTATGGTAAATCTAACAAATTACAAGAAAAAATCATCCCTATAAACATCAGAAGACAGTAGTTTTGGACAAATATTATAAAATTTCTGTCTGCTGATTACAGTTTTATGATTGTTGGATGCAAAAATCATTAAAATACAAAGTAGAGAAAATAAGGTTTCTCTGATGGGGGTGGGAAGCAACTTCTGGATAATTTTCCATGAAGTAAAGAGTTGACAAGGAAGTGTATTTTGGATAGGCTGTTGGGTTACCTGGACTCTAGCATTTGACATCAATTCTGGTGCTGAAAGAACAGGAAAATGTTGCCCATGTCCCTTCTCTCCCCAGGATGCAATTTACTTCTTTTTGGAAATCCCTTTCGAAATTTTAATGAAACAACTGTAGCTCACTTTTCTAAAATGCAGTTTGAACATTTCTTATTTCACTTTTACCAACAGTTCAACAGTCCAGAAATTTGATGTGAAAGAAAGAAAATTGGCTGCTGGATAGATAAGTAATTTTCTGCAAATCATTCTACACCAGAAATCAATGTTTTAACACTAAAAAAAAAAAAAAATAAAAAAAAATTGTAATGATCTTTCGACTTCATCTCCGTGCTGCCAGCTTTTGGATTTCAATTTTCTGGCCAACAACCTGGAAAGGAAAAGTGAATTATGGAGAAATATGTTCCTAAGGGAACCTCTGCTAACGCCTTAGAGAAAGACTTATGAGTAAACCACTTGGGCCAACTCCAGATTAGCTAGAAGACATCTGTGGGTAACAATTTAAGAATATTTAATTCTCCCTGCCTTTCAGCTAGGTGCCGTATTCTAAGGATCCCTTAGCCATTATGTTTCTCATCAGATGGCTGTAGGCAGCAGAGGCGGAGACGAATTTACAAGTTGCCTACCAATGCCTTTATTTGGCCACAAACCAGCCACATATACTCATGCGTGTGGGTATACACCACAAGGATGGCAACTCAGAACGGCTCATTCAGAGCTCAGGGACTGATTCATGCAACAGAGAGGACAATAACTCCCCAAGGGTCTATTCTGTTCTTTTGTAACTGGGGCTGAACCAGGCATGAAACTATGTCCAAGGCAAGCCAGTGATGCCACATTTCTGACAAGTCCCTCTATCGATCCTGCCTCTTGGAAGAAAGGCCGAATGGCCCGAAAGCTCAAGAGCAATGCACGGGCCTCCTGAAGCAAAGAAGAGCTCTTCCTTCTGAGCGACAGCATTTTCACTACATATGGCAT
>NW_009700855.1:66872-72759 GCF_000703405.1 Apaloderma vittatum
CACTTCCCTCCAGCACCACAGACAACAAAGCTATTGCACAGGGGTAAGCGTAACCTGGTTGGGGTGCGGCACGGCACCTAACAGAGATAAGCACGGATGTAGGCAGTAGAAAAAGATATGAAAACAAAAATACCCAACTGACTGAGCACCTTTAAAATTCACATCCCAAACCTGAAAAATAACATGCATGCCTATTTAACACTTTCAAGACTTGAGCCCAACGATTAATGGTGCTGATGGGTCTGAAAACTACTGAAGCTTTTTTGCAATATGCACGGACACAACGGCATGCTCTGCCTCACTCCAATCCTGTTCACTATGCAGAACACAAGTCAACATTTGGTTTTATTTGGCATGTGAATCCTCGTAACAGGTCGGGTTTCAGCCAGATTTTTTTTAGGCTAGCTTTTCCTGAAGGAATTCACACATCAAATTTTTCCCATCTTGCCCCAGAAATTATTATGCCATTATTTTTGCAGTGCCTTTTTTCCATATTAGTGATAGCAGTTGGCAAAGTACAGAATAATTAAAAAAGAGAGGATAACATGTCGCATAGAACGTTTAACATGGCACCTACATATCCATTTTCCAAACTTCTAATATAACTCCACATGCATCACATAAGGGAGGCGTTAGCATAGCAAATACTGCTATGAGCAACAGAACCACAACAAGGTCCTTCCTGAGTCTGTTGAATAGTGTTTAGAGTGACGAATGAAGGGAAAAAGGACAACTGGAAGAACGTGCAGTGTACTACTAGTATCTTGAGAGCTGTTTATATTGGAACAGCCACCCCTCAACCACAGTACGGAGGCTACATTTTGAAAACTGCAATCACTGTATTTGTTCCTCTCCTCTACACACCTGAACCAGACAAAAGCTGAATTCAAGAGACCAGTTCATGGGCATAGTAACAAAAACATCTGCTGTGCCCAACAGCAGAACAGTCCACTGGGAAGAAGAACTCCCCACATCCAAAATCCCTTTCTGTGTCCAGCAATCCCTTCTAGGCTCTTGAAACCAATGCTGCATTAGGTGAGATCAGAGAGTATTTCCTATGTCAAAATCCCAAACTGCAGCATCTTTCCCCATCACAAGAGCCCTTCTATATCAAACAAACAGAAAAGCCGCTACAAAAAACACTCCACAGAAAAATAGCATCAGTGAATAACATCCCTTCTGGAAATGTGCTACTTAAAAAGACTTATTCTGAACTCGTACAACTAAGAGCTTAAACAATATAAAATTTGCTAAAAACGCATTCTCCAAGTTATCAACAACCCTATGCAGGACAAGTCTGACAAAGAAGTCAACACTCTGAACACACACAAACTAGAGGGGCGATAGCTGAAATATGTTCGTTACAAGGAGTGGTATCCATTCCTTTGAAACTTGTCGCTATGTAGTCCCAAGCATCATATTTTCCTGCTTTTTTTAAAACCTAGATTACGTGCTTGCAATTGCTCTCTCGATAATTCTGATCTGCCAAGAGCAATCAAAGAGCAGGAAGAAGGACTTGGGTGGCTTTTCAACACTAACTTCTACCATTTAATAGTGAGCTAGCAGAGCCAGAGAATTTCAAAGAACAAAGTTGGTCTTCACTGACCATTTTGCACTCTTCACAGCTAAAGACAGTGATAGCCGAGAGCAGGTTTATTGACTAGTTGACTGTCACTGTCTAAAGTACTGCTTCGAGTATTTAGTCCATTTAGAAAAAAATGTATAGATACTGAAAAACAAATGCATCTTCAGTAGAACTCTTTTTTTAATGACAGCATCTGATCTGAACATCTGCTACAGTGACGGAATAATCAGAGATACAAAGCACTCATTTAAAGTGTTTTAATAAAGTTCTGTTCAAGACAACTGTCAGTTTTGGCAGCAACTGGGTAGCAAAGTAATATATCCTCCTGATGTTTCTTGCCATCTCTGACCTCTACACTCTGTGCCTGCATAAATGTGATGCTAACCTCTCTACAGTCTCCCGTAAAGCCTTAACCAGATCTAGGTTCTGTTGAGCTTTCTCCTGGAACGGAAGGATTCATTACACAGCTGTAAGGTCAAAAGCAGTAACTTTCCTCAGAGTTAAGAATAAGGTTCTGGTTAAGTAAAAACTATACTAAATGCATTGCTTTATTATTGCACGCTACAAAGTCAGAAGAAATATCAGAAGAAAATATGATGGCACCTCTTTGGGTTGCTTTAGCCTCCTGGAGATCCTCTGTCAACCAAAACTAAAAAAAGTCCTTGTTAATGTCCCATAGGGCAGTATCAGTGTTGCTGTATTGCACCCTTACTTTGATAGGCAAACAAATATACAATATACAAGAAGCTTATGCTTACAATCCCTTTGCAAGGTAAGAAAAGCCTATTCCTATTCCACAGAAAGCAGCTCACATCTTGGTCAAAGTTATGCAAGACATCTGTAGCAGCAACAGAAAAATACTGTCTTCCTCGGTAGCAAACATCTGCCTCAAAACACAACATTATGTCAAGAGAGATAAAAACCAATCCAGCCTGGGCTGCACACACACAGGTGACGCGCTGCCTGCCCATCCTACCAGCTCCCTTTTCATCTCTATGTAGACAAATCTGCAGCAATTACTTTTGCTTCCAGACAGCTCTGTAAAAGGCATCCAAAAAGAAAGAGAGAAGCAGAATTTGCTCATTTCAGCTTCATCTGCTGCAAAGCCAGACGCTCCCTGTCCCCTTGGGGAAGAGGCAGCGAGCAGGGAAAAGCACACTACAAGTTCATGGGTCACTTGTTGGTGATGCAGACTATCAGGTCACAAGATAACACCAGTTTTGTGGTACTCTAAAACACTGCACAAAAGCTCACTACCTTCCATCCCTCTATTTCTATGCTGAAAAAGGACTAAGACTAAAAGCCTGGAGCAGTCCTGAACGAGAAATACCTACCTAGAGAAATAGCAGAAAGTATAGCAAATTTTATTTGCTGCATTCAGTTATAAGGAAACAAACGGGGAGCTCTGAACTCTCGAGTCCACGAAATGGCTGTTCTGCAAGAATTTAAAATGGCACAGGCCTTTTGCACGTATCAAAAATAAACAATAGTTTCTGCCATCTAAGGAAGGAGTGAAAAGGAAGCTAAAAGCAGAGGTCACCCTCTAAGCAGGAAGAGAGTGAGCAATGCCCCTTCCCACAGGGTTTTTAGTCCTCACACTCACTCCTCAGAAAAAGTAAACCATGAAAGAACAAATATAAATTGCGAACCATTTCCCCAAATGAATTTGTCTGGAAGTTACCTGTAGGGCAGAAAGATAGTCCAACTCACCCCCAACAGTTTCACAGAATAAATACATCCTATTTTTCTGACTTATAATACCAGTCATTTGGTATTTGAAAGCTGTATTTGTGTTGACAGGAGCATGTTTCAGTTGTTAATTCCCTGAACTTCCTAATCTCCTTACTCGTGTAGCTCCTACTGCCATTTCTGCCCTCATGATCTTCAAAACCTCCCCAGTGCAGACAGCCCACGGACCCCCAACGCCACGGGCAGTGCTCTGCTCCCTGGAGCACACAGGACACAGCAAACTGACGACCACAGAAAGTAACTCTTAACCTGTACTGTTCTCACTGTTACACAGCACGGAATGTGCTACAAATGAGGAATTAAACCAAAAATCTTAAGTCTTTCCAAATACGCTCACCTATTTCACTCATAACATCGTGATCAACTAGAACTTCATCCCCATATACTTACGTAAGAGGCCACGCTGACACCAAACACGCAAAGAAACTTATTACACCTCTAAAATTCACTAGGACAGTAAATTCACCTCTAACTGCAACCACAAGACTCATGAACTATTTTGGCTTTTGAACTACACCATTTTAAGAAAAAAAAGGCATTAACCTCAAATAACACTGTCCATTTCCTCCTTTCAGAACGCCCGTGTGGCGCGCGTGTTATGAGATTCAGACTGCAGACCGAAAAGTTTCCCGAGAAACCCCCAGAGCACCAGGCAGCTCCTGCGACAGGGACCCTGCCCCTCGTGCGGAGCAGGACCACGCCGCCTGCGAGGCGGCTCTTTCTCTCTTGCGGGCGCCCTGTCTAGAGGCTTGGTGGTGCTCAAAGAATCAGGCAACTCCATAGCGTTCCCTAAGGTCTGGTGGTAGGGTTTTTTGTTTGTCTGTTTATTGCTTATCATTTGGTGTGGGTTGTTTTTTTTTACTTACAGCTCAACCAGTAGCCTCTGAACTGACAAGAAAATCTGACAAGAAGAGGGGAAAAAACTCATTTCCTCAATGTCCCTCGTAGAGAGGAGCCTTTCCGAATGCCACTCTAAAAGATAAATTGCACACACACAAAGCTAGCATGTTCATGACTACCCCTACATTTTCCTAGGGCCTTGCAGCATTGCTCCCATTCTATGGGACAAGGAAAAAAAATAGACTTATTTCAAATCATGCATGAATCAGTGAAAAATTAAGTTTACAGCTAAGCAGAAAAATATTTTAAACTTTGTACTCATCCTTTTTAGAGTACAGCTACAAAGCCTGTTGATACCGACAGTATACATTAAACTCAGTTGCAACTTTGTGCACTGAACATTTTTAAAAATTCAGCATCCACCCAGCTCACAAAGAAATATCCTACGTAACCATCTGTTAAAAATTCAGTTTTACTGTTACTCAGCATTATCATTAAAGAAATCTGCATTACAGTAATTTCTCCTATCCAGCACTCATTGCCTAATTTTAAACCAGCTTTCTTTTCTGCCATACTATCACTTTCATTCAAGTTCCAGAAGAAAGAAAGAAGTGATTCTCATTCTTTTTTCAACACAGTCCCTTCCTGAGAACTGCCCATCTTGCAGACTGAGTGAAGAACAGACTTCATGGAACCAAGTCTGGGATCACGTGAATAAATTTTCATAACATAAATGCAATTAAAACTCTTGAGGGCAACCAGAAATTAGGAAAGGGCAGAATTATAAGTCTTTGATACTACAAGTTGGAAAAAAAAAAAATCAGACATATATTCAAAACATATTTCAAGGCACCTGTAAAAATACTGATGTGCAATTAACATCATTTACCACGTAGAATCAGCTGAACACTCACCTGCACAGTAGTGCTGCCCTACAAAACTAACCGCATTTTGTCTTACTTAAAAGATAAGGATGATACTCCAACTTCTGTGGACCACTGCGGTCATAATTCAAGCAAAAGCAAGTGTGATCCAAGTTCTCTTCCCCAACTGACAGATGATAAAGGACGACTTCTCCTTAAGATAGCTCACACCAGAGGCAGGAGAGGACCATGAAATTTCTTGGATGGTTGAAGTGGGCTTCCCGGAGCCTACTTCCTACAGCCAACTTGGCAGAGACAGAACAGCCATTGCTCCCAGGAGACAGCAGCACCCCTTGCCAGTGGCTGAGAACCAGGATGCATTTCACCTGGCGTACACTTAACACAACTGTCTCCACACTTCTGACTTCAGGGGTAACTAAACATCAAGCTAAGCACACAGGACATCTTTAAAACTGGATAAATCTATCAACAAATTTATGATGGGCTTAAAGAGGATCCAGATGAAGCCAGGCTTGCCTCCATCAGTTAGAAAAGGCAAACGGTCCAAATGAGACCAGTGTCTGTACAGTGAGACAAGGCTACAGCCCTGACAAGTCACCAAATGCACGGGGGTACCCACCACACGCACCACTGCTTTACTGGGGTGCCTCAGTGATGAAAGGACAACTGAGATTTAAGAACTAGTCAAAGCAACTGAATAAAAACACATCAGGAAGGAGAAAGTTTCACCAAGCAGTTCCCAGGGAGGAATAAGACCAAAAAAAAAGGTGGAGCTGGAGGCAGCCCTCCTCACCATGCAGGTGGCCCAGTGGGAGTGGCTGGGGGGGCG
>NW_009700855.1:72790-83284 GCF_000703405.1 Apaloderma vittatum
CGTGTCCCGAGCGATGGCAGCCACAGACACTGCATCACCTCATTTAATATGATATGTGATAAAGTCTACACACAGGAAAAACTTCTAAATATAAGGTGGCAAATGCAAATACAAATGACTGAGTACACCATGCAGATTTTTGTATAGTTGTTAGGAAAAAAAAAAAGAGCTTAATCCCTAATGAAACCCTTTTTCATCCCTAACAGGTAGTCATACTACCTATTTGGTAGTTACCTGAATCACTAATTCACTATTTTCATTTACTGCTTTCACATAACAAAATATTGTTCTGTGAGTACTACATGCTAACATGACTATTTACCAAATAAGAGAACTCGTACTAAAACTGTCTCATTTCACCAGAAAAAGTTTCTCTCTTTCGCTCAATATCTTTGCATCATTCGTACAACCAATCTGACAGATCCAATAACTCAACAGAGGTAACAAAAAGCAATTGTAATAACCTGTCTTGACTTAAACCTGGAAAACGTGAGGAATTCCCATTATTAAAAGACTGAAAAAAAACTAAAAAAAAAAATAAAAATCTGTTATCTCCCTAGAATGGGAGACCTTTATCCACAACAACCTCAGAATGGGATTTTACCTCTTCTCAAATGGTAACTGGTGGTCAAGCAGAATTTTGACACCCAAGATAAGGAAGCACTCACCATCGCTGCTGGCAGGAGAGCTCCTGCCCAGTGACGCACTGTGGGACAGGAGAGGAGAGATTCCCAGCTACATCCCTGCAAAACCGTGTCACCAAACACACCTCCAGCTGAGCGGGGGCGGTCGATGCCTGAATGTCTGGGAGGTTCCTGCTTCTACCGCATTGATCCGCTCCCTTCATCGAAGACAACTCTCCCTCCAGCAAAATCAACAGCATGTGCAAACAAAAGCTGAGCCAGGGGACCGTGATTTGAGGAGGGAAATAACAGTTTGGGTAAGCACAGGAGAAGCAGAGGAGCAGGACGAGACCGGAGGTCATTCTCGTGGCCCTGCACCGGTCAGGAAGGGAATGTGGCGGTGGCAGGAGGCAGGCGGAGGGACCTGGTCTCGGAGGGAGCGTAAAGCTCACCCAGGGAGCCATAAGGATGGCGGCACACCGCCAAATCCTGCAACTTCCGACAGCCACGGGTACTGCCGCCTCATCGCTCGCTTCCCTCAGAAAGATGGGATTTCAAAGCTGAAAGAACAACAGCAAAGAAAGTAAAAATAGCAGGTTCTCTCTGTCTTTTTATTCTGTATGAACAGACTTGAAGAAAAAGGGAGATTTAAAGAAAACAGCAGGAAGGTAGTGTCAGACGCTGGCAGAGACTGGTGCCTGTTGTTTGCACTTCCCTAGGAGAAAAAAACAAGTGAAAGGCTCGGAGAGAACAGCACGTTGCGATTTAGCCAGGAGAACAAATCAGGTCAACTTTCAATCACACGACACGAGGGGAAAAAAAAAAAAAATAAATCACTATTAAGGTCATTTACTGGAAATTATTTTGTTGTCATAGCTTCAGTATTTCATTCCCAAATTGTGATAGATGTTGCAAGAATAACAAATAAGGAGAAAAATACAAGAAATATTAATATATAAACTAATACACAATGAGAATGCTTTTATGGTGAACATTATGTGTTTCTATTCCTCTGTTTCAAAGAAAAAAAACAATTAAAAAAAAGTTAAAACTCAAGATATGACAGAACTAGCATGATTAATCCAAGAGTCAAACTTTGTCTCATCTGCAATACCCATCAGCAGGTTTACAAAACTATACACTTGAAAAAAAATTAAACAAGTTTTTAAGATGTAATAAGAGACAGTAAGAATTTAGAACATTTTTACTAAAAAGCAGCTGAAGTTTCTGTATAAGCTTAGCTTGTTTATGAGACTGCTATGGCGGATGAGGGGTCCTAACAACATTAGTATTCCTAATGACTAAACAGACAGCTCATCAAGACTTCACACACACATTTTGTGTATATATGAAAGTACGCACATGCATGATATCCAAAATTGCCTCTTCCTTAATACTAACCACTTCAGCGTTTGGGATGTGACAGCATGTATCAAGTAAGGGACTGGAAATAATAACTCTATGGATGCAGAATACAAAATACCATCTAACAAGGAAGTGAAGGCCATGACATTTGCCTTTCACGATCTGAATACTGGTGTTAGCCCTCTTAGGCATTATTAGTATCTCAATCATTTCATAATGCAATTTAATTAGAAAGAGGTAATACGCAATCTGATTATATAAGCGCAGGTAGATTAAATAGGCAATGAACTTCACAAGAAACAATCATATACTGAGGCAGTAACAAGCAGAGCAAAAAGCGGGTTTTGTATCTCATTTAAAAGTCCTAAACCTGTATCTGCAGGAACTACTTCTACTGTATCCTATAGTAACTTTAAAATATGAAAATCTCACTCCCCATAATGGCTCTTTGAAATAGTACATATACAGGTACTATTACAAGAACTACTCCACTTTATTCAAAGTTAAACCTTGTAGAAAACTTGCAAGATAGCCTTTTACCATAGCTCAGCACTGTCACAAACTACTTAAACGCAACACTAATAAACAAAAAGTTTCTAAACATGTATCAACGACACAGCAACCTCTCCCAAATACCAACCAGCTCAAGAAATAACTGATTTGCAAAAGAAATAAAAAGCAAATAAAACCCCTCGTGACTAATGCAAATAAAATCTACTCTGACTAATCTGTAACCACCATTACTACAACCAAAAAAACAACAAAAAAAACTTTATGAAGATAACCACACCACCTAGACCACCCCCACCTAAGTTCTCACCTGGCTGATGAATGGAACACACCAGAGGAAAGGAGCTGAGAGAGGGCAGCAGGACACTCTCGTGGATATGCCTCAGTAATATCTAAGGACTTTTTTTCCAAAATGTTTCAAAACTTCTGATATATCTTTTAATACAACTTTTAACAGAACTGTTAAAAACAGATCATTATCCATCAAGACTAAAAGAATAAATAAAGACCTCCAGCATAATACCTGCAAAATAACTCCCTATATAAAATAATTTAATATTTCTAAAGGATAAAAAACCAAAGCTATTTCAAAGTTACTCTATTTTTCACTATACAAGCAACATATTAAGAAAACTGTTTTCATTATAATCCTGTATGTGCAAATACAGTGGGTCTTTATGATGATATCACTTAGAAAAATACAAAGCTTGCTGTAAGTCACCACTGCCAACTAAAAAAAAAATTGCCCTGTCTAAACATATTTTGAATTATAATTCTGTGTACACCAATTCTAAAAAACATGTTTCTACTGATACTAAAGAGAATATTATTAATAATGGGAAGATTTTATGTTCAGATGCTCTAAAATGAAAATATCAACTTATTAAAGGACATTACTTCTCTCATCACTTTTACTAGGAACACGCTAAGAAACAGCAAACACCACAACCTGAGGACCAAAATAGTTAGGAAGAAAGTACTAAGGGACATGCACACATATAAAAAAAAAAAACAAACAAAAAAACCTGAGCACATTGGATGCAAAATTTAAGACAAAACTGTGGAACCTATGAGAACGCAGCATTAACTAGAAAAAACAATACTTAACAAATGCAGCTATGTGTAGAGCCTTCAGTTCTAAGCCATAGGACTGAAAGAAAGAAGTATTACAAATTCTACCTGTAGCACCATCTGAGTTTGTGTCCATAAAACCAAGAGGTCGCTGGTGGAGAAATGGGAAACATCTCCGCTCTTAAAGGCACGTGATCCCAAGGGCATCACAGACTCAAGTGAAGACCAGGATTTGAATTATATTATTTCAGACTTACAGGAGTTATAAAAGGCAATTTAAACATTAATTTGCATATGTAACATTATTTTCCAATTTGCTGCCCTTTCATATATAGTTCAAAGGTTCTATTACCTACTGAAAAAAATTTAAAATCTTGCAATCCACCCGAAGCTACAGCTGCAGGACATGGTGCTTAAAGAATCTCCATGCTTTGAGCTTAAGGTACAGTCATAAAACTAAATATCTAAAACGTTGGGTATATGTGACATCAAACAATGGATTTTTCCAAAAGCATCAAGATTTCCTGTTATTTCTCAAAAAATACATTTCTCTTCTCTTATAGAGACAGCTGTACTAGAAGTCCAAAGAAAGGGAATCCAGTGCTGGCCAATCTCCTGAGTAATTAAGACTGGGCTTCATTTCCCATAAAAGGCACTCTGGAGTTTCTTACCACCATCCTCATCTCTTAAAATCCGAAGTGCAGAGTGCTTTGTTCTTAAGGACATTATAAAGAAAGCACCGCGGCCTTTAAGTTTCCGCCCACTTAAAACTGTGCAGATATGATGAGGCAAGATCCGTTGCTTAATGCTTCTGCTGCCATCTCTCAGCAAGCAGAGGCAATCCCAGGCAACACCGATCTTCTCCATGACGTCTGGTTTCCCATAAAAGCTCCAGTAAATTAAGTTTGTCATTCCAAAGTGACCCAATTCCTGTCACAGTTGTACACAACCACCATACAACCACCCCTAAATTTTCCCTCTAAATCCTTGGAGGATGCTTGTCAGCCTCAGAACCTCTCCAGCTAAAGCGGAAAAGGCCTTCTGAGCCTTTAGGTGGAAACTTTTTCTTATTTGCCTTTTTGAAAAATAGGCTCCAGTATTAAACTTTTAAGCTGAACTTGGACCGATAAGAATCTATGGTAAGTTTTAAAGTTCATGATCTATTAAATTCATACAAGGGAAAAATACACTTGAACTACGTAAACTTTAATGCTTTGCTGGCAGCCAAACCACACCACTGGAAGCCGTCAGGGCCTCGAGGCCCCGAACCAGCTTTCGCCAGCAACCGCTTCTGCCATTTTTGTTTCTTCAACCACTTCAGCAGTTGGTTCACTCAGAACTGTTAAAGGGCAACTCAGAAAGCAGGAAAGCCTGGCTTTCATCCTCAGATGATGGACAAGAAAGAACGGTGACTGGATTTGATCTATTAACTCCAAATCTCGCACAGGGCAGTGACCAGAAAAAACGGACTCATTTCACAAACTACAGACAATTCTACTTAGTCCAGTTTAAATGCAAAACACATTTGTATATATTTGTTTCTTCTTATGCATCTAGAACAATTAAAATTCATTTTATTTAGCTAATAAAGTTAGCTAAAAGCTGTCTAAAGCATGGGGAATTATGTTTCTTAAACATTAAGAATCTGAAGCTGCATAACTACTCAAATAAATGCATATAGATGCATACCCTCCTGCCTAGCAAAAGGCATGATCAAATTAGATCAATTAGAATCAACTTTTCTTTACGAAAAATAATTAAGCACAAATGCAAAATAAAATTAAAAACAATTATTTAATCAGGATTTCCTGCTTGCTGATTTAAGTCATGATTAAAATTAGTAATATAATCACTCTGATTTCAGTCAATCCTTCCAGTGCAAACCCATCCCTGAAGGCTCGTGCAGGCCCAGCCTTCCTCCATCAATTTTCAGCACGTCCAACCTCACTTAAGCCTTTCTGCTCCCCTCTTCTATGACTAAGTTTGACTGAGGTCAGTTAAAGCTTACAAGCATTCACATTGCCGCCACCTACCGCATCCTCCCCTGGGAAAGGCTGGGTGCCAGGATTTTGATGCTGGCATATCCCAGCACTCTGCTCCAGAATGAAAGGAAGGAGTACGACCTCAAGAGGGAAGGTGCCTGGGAAAGAAGCAGACCCTTAGTTCCTATCCCAAACAGCGCATCTCAATAAGGATGGAGTCAAGAGAAAGGGAAACGTAGAATCCATAATGCCTTCTGATGCCGCTAACCCTTCTCTACTGCTACCGAACTCAAACCTTAAATACTGAACGTAAAGTGCAGTACCTGTCCCTTGTCATCGTCAGCAACCATCAAAGTACTCCACTTGCAAGCCCATCTGAGAAACTGGGTTCCGTTACAGAACCCAGCTTCTGTTTAACCGCCCTCCAACGGTCACAGCTGAAGTTCCGGCACTCCCAACTGAAACTCTGACCACGCCTCTTCCTCTATCCACCTTGGCCTCCTCTCAGTGCAATTTGGCAAATCAAATTCCCCTTTTTCTCTTTTACAGCTGAAACACACTCAGCCAAAAAGGAAAGTAGTTAATAAAATTCAGAAAGACAAAAGCTCTTCTTGCCCTCCTTCTCCACACGCTTTTATGTTTTAGGGGAGATACAGTTCAGGAAATACTCTACTCCATAAATAGAATTTATGAACTTTTAACATTTTCTTGTGAAAAAAAAAAAAAACAACAGCATGGGGGCAAGAAATTTAGTCTGGAAGTAATCTGGATTTGAAGCAAGCACTACTTTAAAATATAACCTTCTGTCAAGAACACAGAAAATATAAAGGATTATTTAATCGTGTCATATTTCCATAATCGCCATTCTTCAGGTAGCAAAATTCTAGACCTAACTTTGACCGTGATGCACACAGACACAGTAGCCTTTCCAAGTAGTTCCAACAGTATTCTGCAATCTTTTAAGATTAACAGGCTCTCAGAAAATCCAAAGAACTGTTGAGACAAATTGCAGACCACAGTTATTACTAATAAATAGGTTTACTTCAGCTTGCTGAAGAAAAAAATTCACTTGCTCAGAGAAAACCCAAACAAGAAAAAACTTACAGGTGAAAAAAAGAACGAGAGAAATAACAAGCTTTTTATTTGAATGGAGATAATAATAAATAAATAAATACAACCTGTCCTTAAAGATATTGATTGTTTCTCCATATAAAATTGAATAGGTTAATGGGAAATTCCATTCCAGGCAAGTTAAAACAGAATTAAAACAAAACAATCACCCAAGTACTAATTTGCTCTACTCTCTGCAGCACTTGCCTTTTAGAAAGCCAGATTCAAACAAGTGTCCGTAATAAAAAAAGGGTCATCTCTTCCCATTTCTCACTTGGGCATGCTAGAAAATCTCAGGAGAATTTGGCACAATCATCAGGTCACTCTGAGAAACACATCTGCGACAAGACCAGCAATATTGTAAGCCAGAATCTGTGCCTATCAGTTGAACAACAAAGTCTTACACAACACATACTCATGCTACAGTCAGCCTAAATAATCATCTATGACTGCTGTGCTCATCCTAAGTAAAAACATCCCATCATTTTTGAGTGTAGAGTGTTGCCATTCTTCTTTGCTCCCATACAAACCAGCCAAACCCATAAAATTCTCAATCTACAGTTGAATAATAAAACCCAAGAAACTCGCCGAGAACTTACTGGTTAAGCAAATAAAGCAGCCGAGTTTTTACACTACAAGCAAAAAAAGCAGGAAACAACAACCCTGTAAGTTTTAGTAAGACCAGGTAGTTTTCATGCTCATGGACTTACATTCCGTCTATGGCATGTGACACAATCTGGCATCTAGAAACATTTTCTAGACTGCAAATGTAAAGACGAAATAACCTTTATGCTCAGACAGACTACCATCCCATTTTAGGTAAGAAAAGATACTAATAATATATACATTTATCAAATTTTTTAAAAAGCCATCAACAAAATTTGCAAAACCTACAATGTTAGTTCTTCAAAGAGTGTCAAGTACATCTCCTGAGTTTATTTACCCTTTTCTCATCATATGTTAATTTGGGCTCAAACCGAAATTCACATTCCTGTGGCGGTAATTCAAAGTTGTAGTTGGCATTCTATTTTGCTTTTAATAAAGTGTTCAAAGCCAACAGCATACACGCAAAAATAACTTGCAAAGCATCACACTTGACTACCAGACACTGGCACTGCCCCCAGCCTCAAAAGAGAAGTTATTACAAGACACATCTGTACCTCCCAAAAACTCTTCTCTCTCTGCCCGGCCAGCAGCAGCCTGAACATCCCCCATTTACAAAGCAGCTCTTTCCAGCCACGCACTTTGGTCTTTTTAATTACACAAATAAAGCAGTTAAAAGACAAGCAACTTCAAATATGAAGTTGTGTGATCGCAATTATTTGAGCTGTGGCACAATCACATATTGTGTGTAAAATATTGCATAATGGTTCTCCTAAATTCCTGATAGCATCTACTGTAGAGCTCTTGAATAAGTGACCACATGTCCCACGCGTAAGTTATTGGCACGTAAAACAACTGACAGAACTACAGACATTTACAAGTTATACTGAAACGCAAACCAGAGGCAGTTTGGGTACAGTAAAAGCCCACACACACAACTCTGTTCAAAAGTCCACTCCATCCTTTCATTTTAAAATCTGAAAACATAAATTCAAATCTATGCAGCTAAACCATGATGCCACTGCAAGTCAAGATAGAGAAGATAACAGCCAATAAAAACCCCCGTTGCTGCGATGTTGTAGTGCGTTTCAAAACAGAGTAATTATTTTCTTCAATTTCACCTGCATTTCCCAAGTAGCTCCTTTTTTATATTGACAAGGCATTGCATTTTAAAAAAAAAACACAAACTTTTTGCAACTGTTACCTGTGCCAAAGTTGTTATTTTTCCTTTCCCAATATTAGAGTTTCAGATAATATTTT
Source organism: Apaloderma vittatum (assembly GCF_000703405.1). Classification (NCBI taxonomy): domain Eukaryota; kingdom Metazoa; phylum Chordata; class Aves; order Trogoniformes; family Trogonidae; genus Apaloderma; species Apaloderma vittatum. Next base: position 81,315 of record NW_009700855.1, read on the forward strand.
TAAGGCTTCCTAAGTCAGGGCACTTGGGGTTTCAGAAGCTTTAAAAGCCCATGAGAGAGACGCGGGTTCACACCAAACCTTTACAGGGAATCCCCGGTAAGGTTGGATCTACCACGGCACACACAGGACACTTGGTGAAGGCCTGTGCATCTGAAGCCAAATGGCCCAACCTGCCACAGACACCATCCAAAAAGACTGGAATCCACAGAGGAGAAGGCCAAGCAGGCCACACGCTCAGCCCAAGGGCTGAACACACTCTGTTTACAAATATCACCCACCCGACAGCGGCACAGGTGTTAGCAGTGACGCGGCTCTGACCCCGTATGGGCCAGCAGCCTCGTGCAGAGCTCCACAGCTCGTAACCCCTGCTCACATCACAAGGGATCGCAAGCCCAGAACTGATGAGGGCACAACCTCCTATAAACACCCCGCACTGCAACCACCGCACGCTTATTAGTTCGATCTGACACCATTCTCTCACATACATAAGCCCATGTCTATGAGCATTGTGACATGCTTGTATTTCAGGGCCTACTGCTTTCAGGCGAGATACTTCACTGCAAAACATTAAAAAAAACCATCAGGTAAGGTGTGCTGATAACATCCCATGAGCACAAATACAAAATACAAACCCAAGCATGGCTGGCAGGTCATGCTGATTTTCAACCAGAACTACCTAGCGAGGACACACAAATACCATGACCCAAAATAGCATGCAAATATAGTACATGTTAGTACCAAGCAACACCAGGGTTTTGATTACTCAGTAACCCCTGAATCTGTATTAAAGGATATAAACTACAGTACTCGAAAAAAAAATCCAACCGCGTGAGCCGTAAGAGACAAAAAGTAAAAAGCAAAAGCATCATCACTTTAAAAATTAATTTCACAAAAATGTTTTTCCATGTCTAACTAGAGGTACTCAGCGAACACAGTTTTTCTCTAAAATCAATATATTAAGTTATGCTGCAATAATAATTTCAGGCTTGTATGCCAGGTATCTGAAATACATCCAAAAACACCTCACGTATTCACTCTACATGAATATTATATGCACACATATTCATAACAAGTGTTGCAACACTGAAGAAACCTACTCCTGATAAACTTGAACTACATATTTGGCCGGTGGTTGTTGTTTTTCTAAAAGCTTCAGTTTCCCAGAGAAGATGAGCACAAAATGCCTGCCACTTTAGTCAGCATCTTTAACATACACCATAATTCCTTTCCAGGTATTTTCTAGAGCATTTCATGTCAATCTACCTGCAGGAGCGTGTGCAAAAGTGACACAGAGTGATACAAGTCTGACAACTACTGGTGTGGAAAATGGAGAAACACGGGCTGCGTTATACGTTTTCAGGATGTCGAATCCCTGTTACCAAGTCCTTACATCGCTTATCAACCAAAAAAAAAAAAAAAAAAATGCAAGCAAGCAAGCAAGCAGCTACAGGAAGACCCAAAAAACAAAGGCTCCCATTTTCACTATTATTTCTATTTTAAGTTCGCAAGTTTCCTGCTTGAGTGATGACGTTTTGCAGATGCTACACAGTACTCAAAGTGGTGCAAATCAAGTAAAATTATACAACTGCTCAGTATGCAAGTATCCCTGTATAAAAGTTCTCCTCCGCCACTAACCGGCGTTCAGGAAGTAGTTATTTTAGCTAAAAGCACCGAGCAATTCACTCGCTGGATAACTGCTACATCTTGTGGCAATACATTTCAACGCAAGGAGGAAAACCAGACAATACCCGAAAGGGAACAGCGAAGGGACTTGTTTGCTCATAACCTTCATACAGATATTCCCTGCAAACACCCACAACACCCTGCTGTCGCTGTCGGTGTAACACAAGAGGGGAGGAGCAGGGGAGGGAGGAGAAAAATATTATCATCTAAGGCGTGATGGAGGACAGGAGAAAGTTGCAGTCATTCCGCGGTGGCCGTGAGGCGCCCTGTCACTTCTGGCCGCAAAA
>NW_009700856.1:0-3915 GCF_000703405.1 Apaloderma vittatum
ACCAAACCTCCTCCCCATCCCTCCAGACAACCCTTCTACCCCACCAGACCTCACCCCCGCCCCACCAAACCCTCCCCTGATCCCATGTCGAGTCCCCCCATGTCACAGCGGCTCATCTGGAGCCAGCACTGGGCTGGGAGGGCTGACTCCAGACAGGTTCTGGGGCAGTGGAGGACCCAGGACCCCCTCCATGCATGGTCTGGGTTCCCTCCCAGGGCTGACCCCGGGTGCCAGCGTGCTCCGGAGGGAGCAGGATGCATCCCCCTCCTTGCTTCGAGCATCCCTGGCTCCACACCGGCATCACGCATCTCCCTGGCTCCCAGCTCATCCCCTGGCTCTGCTGGCACCACATCCCTGTGTCGCTCCACACCAAACCTTCCAATAAAGCAAAGCCTTAATCGCCACCTGCCTGGTCTTTGCTTGAAACCTGTGGCCAGGCGGGATTTAAACCCAGCCCAAGCGGGGTCCAGTCTGGGGTCTGATTGTGCTGCTGGACGGAGGAAGCTGCTTCACACGACCTGAGACTCCCCCGACTCAGTCCAGGTGCCCTTTGCAGGGGGAGCTGGTGCCAGCTGAGCCCTGGGGACCCTTCTCACACAGGGTGGTCCTAGGACACCCACCAGCCCGGCAGTCACGGTCCTTGTCCAGCCCTGGAGACCACCCCACTGCTTCCCCCCATGCTGGCACCTCTCCAGCTGCGCAGCTGGATCCAGCTGTGCCCAGCTGTGCCTTTGAGCCAGACCCCACCCCACCAGACTTTGCTGTCCCCAAGCTCTTTATGGGGTGTGTCAGCTCCTGGGGTCCTTCCCATACCCTTCCCAACGGGCCGTGAGGAACAGCATGAACCCCCCCTTCCGGATCCTCATGAGTGTCCCGACCTCGAGGGTGTCCTGATGCTCTGGGCTGAGGCCTGAGGTGACGTTGGGTGGCCACAGCGGGGGGTGGGTGGCACGAGGTCAGGCTGGACCAGCCCGGGCCACATCCAGCACCTTCTGGGGCTGACGGCTCATCGCTGAGGGAGTGATCTGATGGGGAGGGGATCTCCTTGTCCCAGGCTGTGGACCACCCTGGCCACGGCCCCAGGACCAAGATGCTGCTGTGCCTGCATCCCCCCCTCCCTCCCTGGAGATGCTGTGGGGGCAGGAGTGTCAGGTTTGCAGCTCTGACACCCCCCCCTGCCAAAAACCTGCTGGGGGGGGGTTGCGTTGCCATGGCAATGAGGATGATGCTGGCAGCTCCGTGGGAAGCGGGAGATCTTCCCAGGGAGGGAGGAGGGAGAAGCTCCGTGTCTTTTCTTTTGGAGTCGTGGGATGCTCCGGAGAAACTCGGCTCCACCTGGGATAAGCCCAGAGCAGTCCCCAGAGGGTCCCAGCTCCGTGGGGTGCAGTTGTGCCCCCAAATCTGTGTGGAACTGAGGCACACCAGTACTGACTGGTTTCCAGTTTGGGAGACCAGTGAGAAGAGTCTGATGGCTCGGCTTCTCCTTGGAGGATGGGTAAAAATTTGGTCACTCAGGACTGCCCCATCACTTCTCTTCACGCGTGGTGGAGTGTCCTAAATCAGTGTTTTCCCCCCTCTCAATAAATCTTAGGAATAAATCCAGCACTTCCAGGAGCAGGCAAAAGCCTCGTCCCAGTGTGAAGAGCTGCCTCCTCTTCCTCCCCTCAGCTGGCAGCTCTTCCTCACGCTGCGGGCAGGGGTGCGAGCTGCTGCTCACATCTCACCGCCGCCTCCCTCCCAGCATTTCTGGGCTGCTTTTGAGGAGATAAAGCATTTGAAATTGTTCTTTTTGGTTGTTTCTGTGGCACCGTTTCGCAGGGGAAAGGTGCGTTGTGCGAGCAAGGTGGCCAAGTCCACCTCCGAGCTGGCCAAGGGGAGCGCTGGGGGTGGATAATCAGATGCAGCGACAACTGGAGCGGCCACCTCCAGTCCTGACTGCAGGTGAGAGAAACGTCACCTTCAAAAAAAAATAAATAACAGCTAGTTCTTAATTTTTTTTTCTCCCCAGGAAAAATACCTCCTGGTAGGGACGCCGTGGCGCTGCCACTTTCCACAGAGTGGGATGTCCCCAGGGGAGATTGCACAAGTTATTCCTGAGAGCTCCTCCTCGCCCCGTAATTGTTCCCCCGAGGTGGGTTTTATGTGTTATTAGTGATGGATTTGCCGGGGATGGAGTTGAGCTTAAATTAGGCTCCGGCTGACAGAGCTCTCCTGGGTTTGTGCCGGGAGGTGTAATCCGCCGTGAACGGCTCGCTCGCCTTCGCCTGTCGTGCAAAGTGAGGTGTTGTCCCTAAACCTCGAGGACTGACCTTACAAAGGGACCGGTTTCTGGCTGAGCAGAAAACCTCTGAGTGAGGCTGCTCAGGGCTGCAGGATGTCGGAGCTGGGAGAGACCTGAGGGACCCCCGAAAGGCTGTGGGGACCCCAGTAACTGGACTGGGGATCTCCGGGGGGTGGTGCAGGTGGGGCCCAACCTCCATCTGACACTCAGAGGATCTTTTTTTCTGGAGCATCCTTAGGCAGGAGGTGGGTGTGGAGGTGGTCCCGGGTGCAGCTCGCTAGAGGATCTTTGGCTCTCGGTCCTCTGGAGGAGCAGGCAGGTGGCATCAGGGGACACGGTGGAGTCCCACGATGTCACCTCCTGCTCCAGTCCCCTCAGGAGCACCCGTGGTTGCAGCCTCCATGTGCGGTTTGAATTTGGAGCCTGGAGCCGTGTCACACCTGGAGCTGACCCAGCTGGCTGGAGACGTCACCGCGATTATTTCCGTTAACTCCATTTACTGCTATTACTGTCAACTGGACCTAACGACCCGACACGGAGCGGCAGCCCTTAGAGGACCCACTTCTAATTAATTTTAGCTCATAAACTAATTAATGGATTTCCTTGTAAATTCTCAGAAAAGCCACGTTCCTTGCAAAGAACCATCCTTTCTGCCTCGGGGAGGTCGGGCATCTCTGGTGATGCTCTGCTCTGACCTTGGCAAACATTTCCCCACCCCACCCCATTGCTCCTCCGGCAAAGTGACCCCTGGGCTGGATCCCGGTGTCCTTGGGGGTGCCGGGGCTCCTCTTCCCATGGGATGCTTTCACGGAGCAGATCCTCTCCCGGCGATGTCGGCAAATCTCCACGCCTGGGTGTGGGCCAAGCTGGACCAGGTGCCACCGCAGCAGCTCCTCAGCGTCGGTCCCAGGGGAGAGTCCAGGGATGCCCCGGGAGGGGTCGGCAGCTCCGGCTGCGAAGCCGGAGGAAAAGGGGGCGGCAGCTGGGCGAGGAGGTTGCCAAACAGGCAAAGCCGTGCCCGCAGCTCAACATCTGGGGCCCCGTGGTCGCCGTCCAGGCAGCAGTGTCACCGCCGGTGCCAAGGCATCTTCCTCCTCCTCCTGCAGAGCCTGGCCGGGGAGGGGGGGACGCAGCTTCTGGGGGCATCGGGGCAGACCCCAGCAGGCTCTTTGCTGGAATGAAGCCGGTCTCCAGAGGCCAGGACCACCTCATGGATCCCCTCGCAGGGTCATTTTGTCCCCACCCCCGAGTGTTTAAGCAGCGGAGGGGTCACACTGGGGCTGCACCCCCAGGGATGCCCATGCCAGAGTCCTGAGTGCTGGGGCTGTGCTGTACCCCATGTCCTGGATCCCCAAACCTGTCCTGTGACCCCAGGGCTGTGCCATACCCCATATCCTGCACCCCACCCCTCAAATCTGCCCAGCACCCCCAAGGCTGTGCTGCCTCCAACCCCACAGAGGTTTGCACAAGCCCCCTCTGCTCGAGGGGATCTGCAGGGACAGATTTGAGGTGACGCCGGGTGAAGCACCTCAAGAAGGGGTCGGGTGTCCCCTCCCCGCCCCGGGGCTGGCGGCTGCTCAGGGTTCTTACCAGCAGATGTCAGCTCCCGCCCGGGGATGCGCAGCCGATGCTCG
>NW_009700857.1:0-27009 GCF_000703405.1 Apaloderma vittatum
TGCCCGGCCCCTGGCAGCCGCTACGGCCCTCACCAGCTCTCGAAAATGAAGTCGAGGGGAAGAATTAAAGGCAGGCCTTCTGCGGGTTCAGGCACGTTTGGTCTGTGGATGAGCAGGGAAATAAATGCCGACACTCCACGGTGTTCACACGGCCGAAGGAAACTAGGGGTAGGAGGTCTGGCCGGGAGGGGAAGGTGGGGAGCAGAGGCTGAGGGCATAGCCCTTCTTCACGGAGGATTTCAGGTGCCGAGCGCTCGGGAACGCCTGACGCCCTAAAAACGTTCATGCGCCAACAGCTGTGTAAAGGGACTTGCTTAAGGTCACGCATAATCACTGGTGGATTTAAGCACAGAACTCGTAAATCTGGACTTCCCGGTTATTTTAGTAACTGTTAAGGACTAGGGCTGGGCTGGCCACTAAATGCTGACAGATGCTCCCTAACTCCTCTCCCTCCCCAAAGCGGAAGGGAAAGGGAATAAGGCAGAGAGACTTACAGATTGGGAAGGAAAATCACCAAACAGAATTGCTTCTGTTTAGCTCAAACCAGGACAGTAACCAGCTGGAGGAACGAAAGTAGCAACTCCCAGGAAGGCTTTTCAGGGGCTGTTTATCCAGTGCTGTAAACCTAATAAGGATCTAAATCCAAAGATTGGTAATCTCTAAGAAACCCATGCAGCGGTAAACCCGTTTTCGTACGGCTTGAGCCCAGGCTACTTGAGGGGAATTTGACCTGGATAAAAACTCAGACGGGTCCAGCTGTATTTTTATGCTCAATGTGCACCACTGTTAAGTAAACATAACTGATGTTTAAAATCAGGGCTTTGTTGTTGTTATTTCAGTGACAGTATTAATTGTGGGCGGAAGGCAGGACAGATAATGGGAATGACAAGTGGAAATTACCTCAAGTGAAGTACTGGAAAAGTCAAGAGCTGCAAGTGCTCTCAGATCCTCGAGACCTGAAAACTGAAAGAAGGAGAACACAGAGTTGCAGTTGTCATAGTAAACATGATACCAGATGGCTACAGAAAAGCTAAGATAATTCTTCCATTTCTTAGAAATGCTCCATGCTTCAAAAAAGGCAGAGAAAAAATGTAATCCAGGCAAATGCAGGCCTGCTGTTTTCACCTCAAGGGCACTTTAGAAAGACTCTGAAGGATAACCAAAGACCCAGATGTAAGAGAGATCGAATGTGAGCTTATTATTGGCAGTTGATGTCTGCCTTTTTTGAGATGTTCGATATTCTGGGCAAAGTAAATTTTTTATGGCTGATACCGTTTTATGCACTTAAGTGCCTGAAATGGAAATTATTACCAATGCTGGAGTATAGAGTTCAGGAGAATTTCAATGGAGGTAAAGCACAGGGGGAAACAGCATTGAGTAGCATTCAGTGGAAAGTACTAGGCTGAGGCGGATTACTGATGATATCTTGGGGTATTATTCTTGGAACCAATCTTTATTTCGTATTTTCTTGTAATGATTTTGGCAGAAAAACCAGCAAGCTGGTGAGATGAAGATGAAGGAGTTGCTGTTAGAAAGGAATGAGTTAATAAGATTGATATATGGGATCATCACGTGAAAGTGACAGAGGAAGAGAAAGAGGGATTGCAGGGTTACCAAGACAATGCAGTGGCATAAAAACCAAACACTTACCTTAAGTTGTGACAGGGAAGCGTTCATGCCAGCACATTCTCCTATCTCCTTGGGAAACTGCACATGGTTCCAGCTGCGCTTCTGCAATGAGAGGCAGTTGATCTAGCATGTCCAGGGATGATTTGCTAGCACTGTCAAGGAAGAAAACAGACTCTTTCAAGAGGTTACCAGAGCATGGCTTGTTTAATGCAGCAGAATGAAAGCTGAGGCAGAGGATATGGTTGCCATCTTCCATAAACCATGGAAAGTGGTGTATGAATTCAAAGGTAATGTTGAATATGAGGACAAAACTCTGTGCAAATACTTTTATACTAGAAAATGAAAGCTAGCACCTAAGAAAGCGTCTCACATTCTAGAACATCCTTCTGGTTGGAGCAGTAAAGGCAAAAAACCCAAACATTTTAGCTCAGAGTGAATCCTGTGACTTAAGGCTGCAACCGCAAAAGAGACTGGACACTATTGCCTGACAACACCCTGCCTGTCCTGACTTCCACCCCTGGGCGCTGTAATGGAAATTTTAAAAAAAAACAAAACAAAACACAAAAACATTTAAACCTCATTCTGTACCTTTTCACAATATCTTTTTCAGGCACTCCTACGTGCCAGGATATGAGTCTAAATAAAAGTCTGTTCAGCCTATCCTGTCTGACTCATTCAGGGCTGCCATGGGCAGCAAAGTTGCTGAACACCTGGAGAACTCAAAAACAATGGGGTGCAGCAGCTCTGACCACCTCTGGAGGAAGATAGGGAAACAATGCTTGTGAGGAACAAGCCTGTTTTAACTAAAATACTATTTCTCTTCTTGTTTCTCCTTTGGGCACCTTCACAAATTTATTTGTCAGAGGAAAGGGATCATTTAAATGGCTTTGGAAGACATTGCAGCATCAATTAGAGCCACTCTAGAGCGAGGTTAAGGGCAGCAGAGAGGTTCTGGAAGTGGGAGCGCTCAAAAGGCAGTGGATACTCCAGGAGCTACCCTTAGAACTGGGTGTGAAACAAGGAAGCCATGTATCAACCTGCAGTCAGGGGTGGAATTCTCTGCTACAAAAAAGGCAACCAGTCATTGTCATTCTTTCCAGCCCTGCCCATTATTTCCCAAGGGACAGGCCACCCTTCCTTCCTCCAAGCATCAGCCAGCACCCTGCTGTGAAAATTGTCCCTCCCAGTTTCTGCGAGGTGTACCAGCTCCTCTGATCCCATCCACTGCTTTTGGATCCATGGCCTCGAGCCTAGCTCTTCATCGAAAGCCGCTCGGCTCTTCTCTCACTAGTGCCCAGGCAGTGAAAGGAGATCATCTTCTCCCCAGAGTAAATGCCCGCTCCACACAGGTGTGCATCAGGACTCACAGCAGGCCGGCTGTCCCAGCACACCGTGCTGCTGGGCAGCAGCTGCCACGCTCCAGGCTACCCGCGGTTTCACACAGTGATCCATACTCGCGTTGTAGTTTGAGACACTGTGAGAGAAAGCCAGAAGGAATGTCATATTTAGCCCAATTTTCAGGGAAGCCCTGAGATGCTTTAGGTAAGGGAACCTCCTAGAAACTGGAAGAGACACAAGGCTAAATAGCCATGCTCTTTTCTGTAGCGTCTTGGGATATTATTCAGGAATACAAAGCATACGGACCTCACTTCTGGATCCCAAATCAACACCACTGCCTCTCACTGAAACGACAGGAGCCACTGCCTGCCTGATAAATGGGCAGTCCCTCACCTGATAGAAGCTTGCTTTCCTTGAAATTGCTGCACAACCACAAACCAGCTTCCACTTGCGTGAACTGATGTCACCACTGCCTAGGCTAACAGTACTGTCCCTTTTTCATTTTCTAGATTTGCATTACTGTGGAAATTTGTGCTTGAGGATATATGCTGTTTCAAGCAATTCTTGGTCCTAACTCTTACCTTATGGCAGTCACTGTCTTGACCATTGAAACCAGCAGTGAATTTGTTAATTATGACAGAGAGCAAGCTTTGAAATACCCATGGATTTCTTAGGCAAAGAGAAACTATGACTAAGTGACCAGAATACACATTCCAAAAGTAATAGGCAAATGTAAATGTATTTCATGAAACTAGTGCTGACCTCAGGTGGTCATACGATTTTTCTCGACTCCTTTGAGTCCTCTGAGAGTACCAACAGACCTGTGGAGGCAAACTCCCTAGACTGACTCTTTTTGATTTTCTACTTATATTTATTCCCTTTTGATTCCTTTATAAAGTATTTTTTGTTGAAGAAGGAGACCAATTTCCTTCCTTTTTTTAAAACCTGTTTTTTCTTGTCCTGCTGCTCTTCATAAAAATAAGGGCTCGGTTTCTGCTAAACAGATTTTTGAAGACATTGAGTTAATGTTTATTGTCTCATGCAATTAGTTTGAAGCAATTTACTTAGAAATAAAAAAAAAGAGAAGGGATGAGTTGAACTTTGGACAGCCTGCTCTGAAAATTTATACTTGACACAGAATTAAGCTGAATTTTGTCTTTCACTTACACTATCACCACTAATAAAGGCTCTGTATAGACTCACTGGTTTCATTTAACTCTTTGCAACTAGATTTCCTTCAAACTTTGATATTCGCATTCCTTACCATTGTCAACAGGTTTCCACAGGAGAAACAGGATGAAGCTTTTAAAGTATTCTGTTAGTGATTACAGAAAGGAGAGAATCTACTTCATCTCCCAGAACAATATCAGCCCTGCAGGAGAAGCTGCAATAAAAACCAGCAACGTCTTATTTATTTAGTGATATCTAGGCCAACAATATAAACAGCTCCCTGGTTATATTCAAGTCGCTGATACAAAAGAAGAAAAAGCAGGTTTCTTTCAGAGCAAAATGGCTCTTTGAAGTTGTGGTTATCACTAAAGTTCTCCTTAATTCCTCAGTGAGCAGAAATTCAATTTCCCCAGAAGTCATCCACAAATACAAACCTTGAATTCTAAAGACCCAATCTGAGCATTTAATGCACACTCCTCCTTTAAAGCCCGCAACCTCTCAAAAGCAGTCCCTCATCATTTTTCCGTGTTTCTATATTTTTAAGCTTATGTTACTAATTTCACACTGAAATTTCCTGCAGTTTGTAGTTGACTGACCCTTCATGAAAGGCCCTAAAATCCACCCTGTGGTTACAGCGTTGGCAGGACCTCCGGGGTCTGAACACTACACACCTCCATTCAGGTTCGGGCGTTTTTCTTGCCTTCTCTAGGGCACTTACAGTGTCACTTTCAAACTAGTCTTTGGTTTTCATCATCTGTTGCACCAGCTATGTCTGACAGGGTTTGAACGTTTAAGTTCTTCCCTCGAGAAGTGCTGCGTGATCAGGCAGATCACGCAAAATGAGGGTACTGCCAGTCTTAACAGTAGGAAGAAAGTCTATGAAAGGACAAGTGAAGGCAATTTACGCACAATCCACCTGCGTGTGAAAGCTTCCTTTGATCCTTGATTATCTTATTTTTGGTGATTTCCTAGGGTCTATTCCTCAATGCAGTTTTCCTCAAATGTGCTCATCTAGGGTACTTGCAAAATCACCTGAGTCAGCAAGGACACAGGTAACAACACTTGGACATCTGTGTGAACATGGCCAGCTCTTTCCTTCTCGTGTTCTGGAAAGAGTAGCATTGTAAACCAAAATATATTACTATAGCAACTGCACTAGGAATTACATCAAAACATCTTAAATTACAGATTACAAATTCATCTAATCCTCTTTCACTCAAAAACATTTCCTTGTTTTTTTCCTTGTTGATATTCCCTTCTACCACCTTCTTACCTAACTTACCCATTTTGTCTTCTCTTTGTTGCATGACCATGGTCTCTTGGCTCCTAAGCGTTTTCCATGAGGTTAAAACATCTGTGTTTTTCTAAAGTGCCATGCAGCATGCAACGCAATATCATAGAATCATAGAATGGCCTTGGTTGGAAGGGACCTTAGAGATCATTTAATCCAACCTCCCTGTCATGGGCAGGGATGCCATCTTTCGACTAGACAGTAACAAGAATATTGATGAGTAAAATGTATTTTTATAAGTGGTTGGAAACAGGCATTTCAAAGCTCCTCTACTTTCTCACAGCAGCTAAAAAAATTAACGTTGAGTAGGTGTATTGCATATACAAGCAAAGTACAATTCAATTTAGGATAAAACAGATGCCACATTGAAACATGTTTTCTATGGGCCTGGATCTCTATTTAATATTAAATAAATAGACTGAATATTGGTTTAACATTAATACTTCAACTAATAAAGGAATACATAGTGAATATTCATTAACTGGGATTTTGCATTTTTTTTACCATGCATGTATTTCCTGTAAGATGTTAATGCATAGCCTGAAAATAACTAGGAAAAAAACCCCAAAACCCACTCAAAGTACCATCACTGTAAAATCAAAGGAAAAAGTGAAGAAAAAGAACTTCCCAAATACAACAAACAACTCACGTGGACCGAACTGCCAAAATTCCCAGTGCGAACAGTGGAACTGTTGAAACTGCTTTTTGAAGGGAAGTCAAAAGAGATTTTATATCCCAACTGTTCAGCAGCTACGTAATGATGTCTCTCAGCTCCCACTGTAAGCAGAAGAGGTGCAGTGAGGCCGGCTGCTGGATCTGCTGCATTTTCCTTGACTCGTTGTGGAGGGCTACAGCATCCTGACCATTAGGATCACTAGGATGAAGCAGCTGCCTACACCTGCTCCATTTCTCCACTGCGAACATGTTAGATACGTGCATAAAAGGGAATACAAAAAGAGGGGAACTGTTGTACAGAAACCACGTCGTGGCGAGATGCAGTAGCAGCTAGAGCCTGAGCTACATGACTTGCAAAAAGCAGAGCCAAGAAGTAATTACCTGGCTCTTTCCAGAAAAGCATTGAGGGAAACGACTGTGCCATCACGTATATTAAGTACAATTTATGTGTTCCAGAAAAATTACTTTAGAGAAAGCACATGGAGTTTTAAAAAATTTACTGGCAATCACTGTCACGCCTTGTCTCCTGTAAACCAAGATAATTTTGCTGCCCCTGTTGAACAGAAAAAGAGATTTGAACAATAAAGCTACAGAGAATAGCAACTTTCCATGCAGATGTTCAGCTATTGCAGTCCAGCACCAAGGAGTAAATCATGTAAGCAGTAGGTAAGTCTGAGAACAATTTATAGGACTGACAGCTTGCAAAGATTTTGGGGAATCGGATGAGATACCTGTGATGGAGCCATGAGAAATCACATTGCTAGAGAGAAGCAATAGGTTTCTAGGCAGCATTAGAGTTGGCCACTGTTGTTTGTAGCCTTTGATACGTTGAGAAATGAGCACATTCCATGGAAAAGCCACATCTGGAAATTAAAAGATGAATCCATTTAGGCCAGTCTGAGTAACGAAGAGGGAAATTGGGGGTGATTGCTATTATCATCCTCATCCACATACCGCCCTTCCTAAAGAAATACTTGGGAAAAGCAAATGTCTTCCGCATCATCCAATTCCTACTTTGGTTTCTTCTGTCAGAGTGGTATTATTCTGTCCTGACCTCAGAAGTGATACAAACAATAGTCTGGGGGTTTTTTTGTGTTTGATTGGTTGGGTTTTTCCAGAAATGAGTCCATGTTCTTAATTTGGTAGCTTTTTTTCTTAGTGTTTTAACACATAAAGTCTTGTGGTTAAGAGCACTAAGCCTTGGATGATGAAAAAGAAATAAGTAAGTCACTTTTGTGACTTCAAATTTTATCCCAAGACACTCAGAGGAAGGAAGAAATGGATTTTCATTTACTTTTTCTAAAATTCTGAAATTCTACCATTTAGATCCACTAGACACAGACACCATCTTAACAACATATGCAAAAGTTAATCTACAAGTACTGTTACTGTGCAGTTTGGATTTTCATGTTGGGAAGCTCTCTAGAGGAGAAAAAAATCCCCAAACTTTCCAAGAATGATCACTTAAGGGGAAAAAAAAAATCAAAATCTTGTTTGGAAGTCTTAGAATGTAAACAGCCTGTCCCTTGCAAGTAAGGGAAAACTTTGAAGACCCTCAAGGCAGAAGTCTAACAGGCATCTCTAACTCATTTGATTTCATGCCTTGTACTCTCTAGGGCGTATGTGCTTGGTCAAGGTCACCTTTCTCTTGCTTAAGAAGTATCTAGAGGCATTTGTGCTCTTGTTCAAATAGTTTTGCTTAAAAAAAGCTTCAAAATATAGCCTCTTCCTTTGGATCTCTGCATTTAGTTGTATGTTATGTTTTTGCAACAAGGGAAAAAAGGAGATAGGGTTATCAAGTCCTTTTGCCTCTCAATATAGTGCAGAAAAAAAACGCCTTTATAAATACAACACGGGTGCTGACTGGCTCGTGCCTACTTACTCTAATGAGCTTAAAATCTTAGTTGTAGGAGACATCTGTCAAGACAGAAGCGAGGCACACAAGTCCTCTTAATCCATTAGCTCTAAATCCAGCAGAGCTTTCACACTCCTTTTTTGAATCAAAGAAGAAAACCTGAGTTGGAATATACAATGGGACAGTGCACGACTTCAGGATCAGATCCTGGGCAGTGAGCACATGAGATTTTGAGGCAAACAACAGTGAAAGCTGACAGCAAAACTGGGATCGTGATGGAAAACTCATGAGAATCAGGCCAGTCTGCAGTTCGGGATGAAACAGTGAGTTCCATTCTTTTTTGTGTTTCCATAGTCGATCTGGATTTTTAATCAAAAATAAAGCCAAAGATAGAGAAAGGATGGGCTGCACACCTTCTCACAGTGAGATTGCCAATACTCTTGCAAGAAGTGGTTTTAAGGCTTTGAATAAACCCAAAAGTGTTTTGCCTATTGATGCAGGAGATACAGGAATCCCTCTGCTAGTTAAAGGTTCATCTTGCTACACTATTGATGAACTCGACCAACATGGGATCCAGAGAAAAGACTACCTGGGAGAAAAAGAGGGTAAACTGTCAGAGCAGGATGAAAATGATAATTTGCAGTTATCTTCCAAGGCTCATTCAGATCCCCAGATTTCCAGGGAAGACCAGAAAATTGAGAGGACAGCCACAGATGCTGAAATTGTTATGTCTGAACTGATCGAGTCTCAAAGACACATCACTGAGTCCATACAAATCAGGAAGCAAAGTTCCTGTGAATCAGAAGCATCAGCTTTCACTTGGGATGACAAGAATGAAAACAATGCAAAGCAAAACCCGAAGAAAGGAAAGAAGCAAAAAAATCATAAGCAGCCAAAGCAAGGTCGACCTAGCAAAACTAAAGAAAAGTCCATTTTGGCCCCGTGCGAGACAGAGAAGAAGGTAGATTTCCCAGAACTGCTTGTTAAGGCTCATCAGAGTGCATACGCTTACTTAAATCCCAACCTCTCCAAGTATGAAACTATACTTCACATGGCCAACCAAGCTACCCAAACTCAGCTCTTCCTACAGCAGATGGTAAGCTTTCTCGTGCTTCGCTTTGATGAGATCAATCAGCTCTTGGAAGAAGTTGCCAATGACGGGGAAACTCTTCTCAAAGACATAGGAAGGAATCTGGCATGGCCAGCAGAAAAAGGTGATTTGCAGGAGCACCCCGATCTTCTGCAACAACTACTGCAGTACACGGTAAATAAAATGCAGCTGGTGAGCGGGATGCTGGCCTCCATCACCTCTGACGCCCTGCAGGAGACATGCAGCTACCTGCACTCTGCTGCAAGCAACTTGGAAGGAAAACTGAAAGCAAAGCAAAGCTTTGATGAGCACCTGCTACTGACAGTAAAGCTGCTTGAAGCCTCAGCGGTGGGGTCCTCTCAGTCCCACGGTGATGACAGGACTCTCTACTCTGAGGACAGTGGTATTGGTGTGGACAATGAATCCCTCAAAGAGTTCAGTGGTCTCGGCCAACACGGAGGGCAAGCAAGCTGTGATTCCTGTGTGCATGGACATCTAACCCAAAAGCATGCCAGAACAGTGGAGCAAGGGCGTGATGGCACGGTACCACCAGGCACAGCTGCATCCCATGACTGTGCACTTGAAAAGCATTTTAAAGATATATTTTATTCATCCGTGCAGAGTAAAGAAGCGACTTCTTGTCAAGGTGGAGTACCAGAAGGCATTTCAGCCATGCCCCAGTATGCAAGCTTGAGAAAAAGCCATTCCTATAACTCCTTCCAGTCTGACTCTACTCAGGAAGGTGAACATTTCAAAATTGGTGAATCAATAGATTTTCCTTCTGATGATGAAGGGAGCACCCTAGAGGAGGATGATGACAACGTAAGTTTATCAGAAATGGGGAAGGATGCTCTGCCGAGAAGACCCCTGTCTTCACCTGCGGTCACTGACAACAGGCACAGGCAGTCTCTCAAGAGGACAGAGAATGCAGAGACAGAGGAAATTATTCTGAAGATGAAAGATGCCATCAGTGAAAAAATCAAGTTTGTTCCAGCTAAATCCGGGCGTAAAGAATGGGTAGAGGATGAGAGTGGAAGAGCAGGTCTAACAACAAGGCCCAGTACAGCAACGGGCAGCCAAAAAAGCTTTGGGAAACAACAACGGTCCAGGTCAGAGGAGTCCCTCAGAAGCCAGGCAGAGGACCCGACTCTCCTAGAGCTTCAGAGAACTCAAAAAGACCTCAACAGAAGGCTGGAAATGTTTTATGGAAAGAAAGATAACAACTTGGAGCCTTGGAAATCAAGAGCAGCACCTTATTTGCAGGATGAACAAATTACGTCTAGATCCTCTAGCAAACTGAAGGCATGCCTCTCAGAAAATTTCAGCATCCTGCCTAACCAGGATAAAGTCCCATTGTTCATGGTTGATCAAAATCCTCCCCATCAGCTGGATGAAAAAAGAGGCAGAAAATCTTTAAGAGCTGCTGTGCCCACCACAGAAACCTCAGGAGGCAAAGAAAAGGAGCCTACTGAAGCACAAATGCTCAGTGGCAGCAGCTGTGTCCCACGACAGTCTGTCAAAAAGCTTATTGAAACATTCAGTCCTACTGATGATCTTGTAAAAGCTGTACCTATAAGATCTTTAGGACCAATAAAGTGCATCAGAAAATTTGGACTTCCAGTCATCCCACCCACCATTCCCTTTCAGAGAGGCCTGGCACCTTTAAATCTTAAGCATCGTATTTCACCGGTAGAAGACACAAACCTTTCAAACACCAATGGAGTTTCTTCCAGCTTTCCAAATGCCTTTCCTCCTGCACCAGCTGCAGAATTAAGCAAGAAGGACACAAAAGAAGAGACTGATGAAGACATTGAGAACCTGCCACCACCACCACCTGAAATGTTAATGGACAGTTCTTTTGATTTATCTGGGCCTGAAGAAACTGCACGGATAGAAGGAAACTCTTCAGAAGATGCCAAAAAACCTGCCAAAACAGAATTTCATGCCACTAAGAGATCACAAGTTTCCCCAAAAATGAAAGCCTCCCTTCAGTCCATTGACTTATTGCCAAGTAAAAATATCAGCGGCCCCAGTGTGATTGCTAGTAAAGGTCTAAGGAATACCAGAGCAGGGGACGAGAAACTGCAGAGATACCCTCTGGAGCTGAACCCTACCAATGTGCACATCCCTAGCCAGGAGGAGATATTGGCAACCCAGAGAAAGGAGGCTGCGGATTTGTACAGGCAAACCCATAAAATTATTCCTCTTCAAAATCCCAGTGGGGTTTCAAAACCACACAGCAACAGCTCAGAGGGCAAAGAATCCAACTCACCTACGACTTCAGTGCAGTACCAGAAGCACGGTTCTCCCAATTCACTCAGGAGAAATGAAAAAGGCTCAGCATTTGCCAGGAGGGTCTCCCCAACAAGAACTCCTCCTTCTTCTCCACCAACTGAGAAACGGCTTTTCAGCCCTCCAGCACACCACAGACACTTTCTGCAGGCTTTTAGCAGCCCACAGCCGAGCTCACCCACCATGCAGAGGAAACCCAGTCCCCCCTCTAGCCCTAGGGTGCCCAGCCCACCCCCACAGAAGAAGATGCCCTCTCCGCCACCCCAGCGAAAACCATTCAGCCCTCCTGCAGGGCACAGGCAAAGCTCACCAACACCACACCGGCCGATGGGCTCCCCAACCTACCGCCGAGATGCAAGCCCGCCTCTATTCTCCACCACCCCCTCCCCACCAGCCTCACCATCCCGTTCATACAAGGTGTCAAGAGCTGGGCTGGATGTTGGAGATGAGCACCAGCTCTCCTCCTCCAAGAGGGGTAGCAATATCCGGTCAATATTTTGCCCGGTCACTTCTTCCTTATTCGAAGCCAGACCTCCACTGGCACCCACCAAAGTTGCTGCAGAGGTGACCAGCCAGCCTGAAGTTCCATCGCTTTCCCAAAAGAGCAGTCAGCTTTTCCGGCAGCATGGAGACCGGACCAGAAAGCTGTCCCTAAGTGCTACCAATCCTCAGCCATTTGTGAGGAGAAGTTTCTCTGACCGCCGACCAGGGGTCCAGCTTCATTTTCCAGCTCCCGTATCAGCTGGCAGCGAACCCGCGCTTAACCAGGCAAGGTAAGAAACTTTCCATTTTACATCAAAGAAGAGCAAGTATAGCACTGTGTTGGCTTTCTAAACTCCTGATGGGAATTTAGTATCATTAAGAGATTTCGCAGGAATGTGCCCTGTTCATGTGCAGAATAGATGGCTGGGGAAAGATAACATTGTAGTAGGGATAGATGATTGTTGTAGGCTCTTCTCTTCTCTTCTCTTCTCTTCTCTTCTCTTCTCTTCTCTTCTCTTCTCTTCTCTTCTCTTCTCTTCTCTTCTCTTCTCTTCTCTTCTCTTCTCTTCTCTTCTCTTCTCTTCTCTTCTCTTCTCTTCTCTTCTCTTCTCTTCTCTTCTCTTCTCTTCTCTTCTCTTCTCTTCTCTTCTCTTCTCTTCTCTTCTCTTCTCTTCTCTTCTCTTCTCTTCTCTTCTCTTCTCTTCTCTTCTCTTCTCTTCTCTTCTCTTCCTCTCCTCTCCTCTCCTCTCCTCTCCTCTCCTCTCCTCTCTTGTCTTGCCCCAGATTTCAGCAGACTGCCAGTCTGAGGAAAAGGAAGTGTTAATTTTCTGTGGCTTGCTCAAGACAAACACTTAAACATCTGCTGTGACAGCCACCTCAGGGAAAATTCAGTGATGGTGTCATGGCACAGAGCTGCCCTTATTTGCATGAGGACTAAGGACATCCACATTTAATTCTTAAAAGTACTGAAGTAACCCTCAGGTTATAAACATCTTTAAATAACCATGAGCAGTTAGGCTTGGACCAAGAGGAAGGGTATCATTATTATCATCAGCCTCTAAGCCAGTAAATTGTTCAGCTGAAAACTGTATTAGAATGTTTCAGATCAGCTGGCAAGAATGACGGACAGATAATGTGTAGGCAAGGATCTATATGGACATAATTATAGCTTGACATTTTGAGCTTCTTGTATAGGCTTTCAGATTGAAGCACGTTTTCCAAATCTGATGGGTCCACAGCCCAAAGCCCAGTTTTCAAAGTGGAAAAACCTCCCATGGCTACTGGAGCTCTGAAAAAGTCAGTTTAATGAAATTGAAGCATCAACACACACACCAGTTCCATATTTGCAACCACTGGTGGCCATTTTTAAAAAAAATGAGCTTAGGTTTAAATTTTCTCCACCACTTAAATAAATAAATCAATCATAAAACCAGCTACAAACCAGAAATGAGTATTTGTGAATACTCCAAGATCACTGTAACAGCCTGGAAGCACAAAGTGTTGTTATTCTAGTTTCTTAGCATCTTAGGATGTTTAAGTCCATTAAGCTCTAAGCTACGCAAGAGGATTAAGACCCTTCTCAGGTTACCTTTCCTCATGTGAGGCGTATTTTTACTCTTGCCACAGGAGCAGCTGAAATCACATGAATCATGCTCAGGGGTAGGAGTTGCAAGACCAACTCTAACAGGAGAAAAAAAATGTGGTTTTAAGTGCAGAAGCAGTCAGCGCGTGGCAAGTACAGGGACAGTCCCAATACCGCAATCAGGTGTCCAGGTGTTCTCACCCCAAAGACAGAATAAGGACCAAGTTTCTCACACTGACTCTAGAAGGACACACTGAACAAAATGTGTAAAAAACACTGGGAAATGCAAACCTTTTGCATTCCCAGTTCTAATATTGCATTATGTTCTGATGTTTTAAGATTTCCTAAAAGTCTTGTATGTTGTTGCTGTTTTTTCTGTTGTTGTTATGTCCTATGCAAAGGCAGTGCCGGCTAGCAGAAATAAATGTTTTCAAAGAGGCTTTATGTCAAACCTTGCAAGACAAAAGCCCTGTCAGTTTTATGGACCAATTTCAAAAGCAGTCTATTATAAATTGCCAGCTAATTTATGCTTCAATAGCATGTATTATCTTTCTGGTTTAGTCTGTCAGAGCACAGAGAGTAATATGAAAAACCCACTGTAAATAAAATCATCCTTTTCATGAAAAAAATCATATATCCTAGTGTTATGATATACAACATGAAATATATCCTGAGCCAAATTCAACTTTCCACTTATACGAGTGGTCATCAAAAACAATATTGCTGAGTTAGTCCAAATTTATAAGCAAAAGGGAAATTTAGCCCATTAATTACTACATGCACTAATTTAAGATGCAGTACACTACTGTGTGTTTTCTTATGCTTAAAATAAGCTGCCTGTCGTCAACTTTTATAGACCTTGCACTGAATGGCCTGACACAAATATCACAGCAAATGTGCCGACAGGCAGAAAAGGACCATCGTAGGAATCAGCACTTGGCAAAAGCTCTGAGAGCTCCTCTTGGAGCTGCTGGTTGCCTCCTCTTGCTTAGGATTTGGAGCAGTTGCCACAGCTGAGAGCACCCCATGCCCACGCACGGATGCTGACCCCTGCTCTTATAGAAGATGCCATAGAAGACAAACCACCACACTCTGATCCATCTTTCTCCTTCAAGTTCGTTAAGCATCCAGGGCTTCCTCTGCTTTGCACTTCATTCAGCTGATAGAGGGAAATAACAAGATGTCTCCCTAAACCAGATGTTGTGTACCTAAACCTCTTCATTCTGGCCACGTTTGCATCTGGTCTCAAATTCATGATCTATTCCCATCCAGCTGTCAGTCTCCTTTCCTTTATTCCTTCCTTTGTTCTACCTCTCCTGTCCAAATATAAAATGCCTTTCTTTCTTTTTCCTGTGTGCGGTGTTTGTGTGTCAGGATCAACTTCAAACAGTTGCCGTAGGAGGGAGGGGAGACAGAGTCCAACTTGCAAAAGCAACACTTTTATAGATAAAGCATTTTGAAAATCAGTGAGTTTAGTCAGTTTCTCCCATGCTTCCAAACTCCGGGATATATCCCTCCAGTTTTTCCATGCCCAGTTAAAATATCCATTTCCTAAGAAGCAGATTGCTAAAAAAAATCTAGCAGAAGCTCCTACAAGCAATGTGTTTCTCATCAGGCAGCTGAGTCCCCTCTCCTACCCACCTCATTCTAGAAGAAACACAAAAAAAAAAAAAAAGAAAAAAAAAGGCGACTTCTATCTCATTTTGCCGGCTAGCATTGCCAAGTGTTAAATGTCATCTCCTGCACACTCATTGCTCCCCCAGAAGGCAAATAGTGCTCCTCTCCCAAGCATGTCTCCTGCCTATCCCATATTCTAAGGAATATCAAGACTTAAAACATTGTTAGCCCTAACGAGGCTTTTGTGTTTAGTCTTAGGGTACCTGGACAAGACTTTGCGTTTCAGGTTTCACTGCTCAAGTCAGTATGACTGGTTCCCGTTTAGACAGCCTGCAGATGGGCAGACTGAGGTAACTCTGCTGGTTTCTAAGTTTGGTCATTTGATGACAACCAGCGGTTATTGGCCTCTTATCAAGGCATAATATGTACAATTGCTCTGCTCATAGAAATCCTGTTAATCTGTAATAGGATTTCTGTGTATGCAGTTAAATGAAATAATATTTCATCGAGACTGCTAATCTCCCAAGAGGTAAAGGCAGAGATAGAAGATTAAATGCCATTGCTTTCAGGTATTTATCAAAGAAGGCTTGGGAATGGATTGGGTTGTCTGAATCAGGCCCCAAATGAGTAGCTGAAGTGAAACCTTCTGCAACTGGGGAATATTTGAACCTGAATTAGTTTCATGACTGGTCATGTATCACAAACCTCTTTATTCAGCAGTTCAAATCATTAACGTCCTAGCAGTCAGGAAAGGAACATAACAGCTTGTCTGTAGTTGAAAGCTAATTCATTTTAGCAGTTTATGTACTTAAAATACAGAAATGGTTCCCAGATAACCCTGGAATATTTCTCTACATTGAGCTTAAACCACTTTAATTAGTTACAGCAACACAGGGCACATTTCAGCACAAAGGCCCTGAAGCACAGCAGCGTGAGATATTCATGCCTAGCTCCACTGTTATAATCAATCTTGATTCATAAAGTCCCTATGCCCCTAGATATTGCCAATGCAAAGCCAGGAACATCATTTATGTTTTCTGTGTCTCAGTTCTCCTGTCTCCAGAGCGGCAGATTTATGCCACCGGAATATCCATCCCACAGCATGTTGACATACTCAGGAATCACTGTTACCACGCTAAGCAGATGTGTAACAGAGGTAAGACCTTTCCTCCAGAGGAGTCTGGAACAAGACTTCTCACTCAAGTCTGTCTCTGTCTGCAAGTGAACCCAGATCCACGCTTATGTCCTGTAAAAACCTACAAAATGTTTGCTTCCCAAGAGAGTTTGGGAAGGGGACAGTACTGTGCAGTTGGCATCACAAGGATAAAATCTGGATGGTGCATGTGAAGAGTGTGTATACAGGAGGAGTCAGGGAATGACATAGTATTGTGCAGTATTTGTGCTTCATGGATTAAAGTGGTCTAATCAACACCACTTTAAAAAGTCATGATTCATTAACCTCTTAACCTGAGCATCTTTCCTTCTGCAGCTTGGACGAGAACCCTAGAAAAGCCGGTGACTCTTGGAACAGCCCTCGCGTTCCTGAAATCAAAGAGTCCAACAGATCTGCTTCCCACCCCGAGCTCTACATCGTGGGCCAGGGGCTGCAGAGGGACTGAAAGCAGAAGGACCCACGAACGCAGAGGCTTCATCAGAGTATGAAGGAAGCAGCCTTACCCGAGCTTCCAAAATGTGGCTCCAGTTTTTCTCACATCGTGATGGCTTTGCATCTGGGCAAAACAAACTAACAGGATATGAGCAGAGTGGTAGCCCGCTGCTTCTCCTTTGGATTGTGTTACGTGGTTTAACTCAAAGATCTACATTAAGCTTATTTAGGAAGAAGTTCTTTGCTATGAGGGTAGTGAGATACTGGAGCAGGTTGCCCGAGGAAATTGGGAGTACCCCCTCCCTGGAAGTGTTCCAGGCCAGGCTGGATGGGGCTTTGAGCAACCTGGTCTAGTGGGAGGGGTCCCTGCCCATAGCAGAGGGGTGGAACTAGATGATCTTTAAGGTCCCTTCTGACCCAAACTATTCTACGATTCTATGATTAAGCAAAAAAAATGCTTTGCAGCTGGGCAAGTCTGAGCCAAATTGGTTTGATAAAGACAGGAACTGCAGCCAAGTCCTTTATTTCACTGTTTAGATAAAGGAGTTCAAAAAGTACCAGAAATTATCATTAATTGATGTGTTATATATTCAGGAGGCATCACAGTTTTGGTTATGCAAAAAGTGCCATTTCCAGGGGGGAGGTAAAATCCTCAACTAATTGAGTTTTGTTGCAAAAACGTCAATAGCTTCATCAAAGCCACATCTTTACGCTAGGTATTTATCAACATGCAGAGAGAGAATAAGGTCAAATACAAGTTAAAACAAAATAAACCCTTTTAAAGGAATAAAATTAGGGATTTTATTCCATCAAAAAGGCTTTGATCTTCTAAATCACCTTTGATTATCACATAATCTCATCACCTCTAGTTTCCAGGAAACAAGGCTTAATCCTGATTAGACTGGTTTTGTAATAGCCCAATCAAACAACATTATAAATCCTGAGGCACTTGAGGACATGTTAGGCTTTTTTTTTTGTAAAATAAGAGAATGTTACCATAGAGAATCCCGTTCTCACTGAAACAGGGTTATATTTTTTTCTGATTTATGCAGTTTGAGGGTATTTATTGTTATTTCACTGAAGAGTCTAGACAGATTCATGTTAATTAAAACACATATTATTTACAGTCAATTAAATCTAGGTTTTTTACAGCAACCACTGGAATACAGTTTCAGAATTTACTGGATCTTGGTCACCTAACTGATTTATCATGACAATTAAGATGCAACTTTTAACTAATGTAATTTTAATTAATTTAATTTGACTTGTTTTCGTATCCAACTATAGTACAGGATGACATCCAGAAAAAAAAAGCCATTGTAATCCTGTTTTGATAGGAATGGTTTTAATTTTTCCTGCCATTTTCATGATGATGTTATCTGAGCACTTCACCTTCACACAGAATTTTTAACCCTTTCTGCCCTCATGGTGGGAACTGAGGCTCATTGTATGCTGTAGAAGGAACCCCTTTGGATACTGAACTCCTGAGGTTTAGTCTAGTGCCTTAATCACAACCATCCTTCAGTAAGTTCAGTGCCATTTTATGCCACAGACACAAGGAAACCTTAATTGCTATAAGGTGGGGGTTTGAATATAAAGAAGTAACTCAGTGTGAATAGATGCTTTGGATTGT
The DNA here is from genome assembly GCF_000703405.1 of Apaloderma vittatum. Lineage (NCBI taxonomy): Eukaryota > Metazoa > Chordata > Aves > Trogoniformes > Trogonidae > Apaloderma > Apaloderma vittatum. The sequence continues at coordinate 18,262 of NW_009700857.1, forward strand.
CAAGGGTTTGTGAGCTTGAGGTGACAAAGCAGCCATACCCAGAGAGAATAGCAAAGAGATGTCAACAGGTCCACCTTGTAATCACAGCCCTGTCAAGGTTGGAAAATCACCAAGGAGATACTGCAAAGTCCATTGGCAAGGCAAACTCTGCAGGCCAGTCTTCCCCCTCATCATAAGCATAGTTCTCTCCCAGCTGCATAGAACTGTAACTTCATTTTGGGGTTTATCTGTTCTACTATAACCACCCAGAGTAGAAACAATCCAGAAATGTGAGAACAGAAAACTGGCACTTTGCATGCCTCAGTGTAGCTCTGAAGACGAAAACATTAACAGAAGAGCTTCTGCTCGGCTACTACAATCATGTTATCTCTTTATGGTTTCATGCTGAAATTTCCCAGCATCCGTGATGGGTGGTAAGACAAAGTATTTATTTATACCCCTCAAGCACCAAATTCTGCATGCAAGAGTTACAGCAGCACTTCACTTGAGCACTCAAGCCAGAAACCTCCTTACACATGTGCTACCTGGACATAGAGTCAGCCAAAGCATCTTTCAAAAAAAAAAAACCCCAGGCTCCCCTGAAGATGTGGTACATGAGCTGGCATCCTTCCACAGTGTCTCTCCCAGCTTTGCCTAGGGCCGTGGTCTTCAGGAGGCACATTGCAAACACAACCCCACCTAAACGCTGCAGCTGCAAAAGGATTCTACATCTAGCTAATGGATTCTCTTCACTACAGTTACTGGACTCTTAAAAATAAGGTGTTTACCTTTAATTTCTACCACAAGTATGAGATTAAGAGTAAAAAAAAAATCCTACAGCATGCAGGAAATTATAGTTTAGCTCACCACTTTTTTTTAAAAGTACTTTTTTTCTTTTACAGGTTTCTTGGACAACACTTCCCTTCTTCATGAATACAACATTTATGGAACACAATTGTTTTATAAGACTATACTTAACTTTAAGATTTATTTTTTACTGATGTAAATAAATCCAAGCTTTTATATGCAAGCTATGAGTTTGATCTCTCTTACATTCTGTATGCAGCCAGCTTAAATCTTAGCCCAATGTTATGATATTCATTCCTTCCTTAGTGCACTAACTAGTGCCTGTGCTATAAAAAGTCCATTTATTTCCTTCTTTCTCACCCCAGCACAGCTTGTTTTGTATTTTGCTAGCATGTCAATTAACTTAGGATGCCTTTCCATGAAGCAAATACATGTTTTTGTGCTACAAGATCCAATCTGGACGCTGACAGACCAGAGCATAGGCCAGCTGTGCTTCCACCCCTGCACTGATTTAAGCTTGAGCTACCTGGCACTCTGGTACTTAGCTCAGTAGAGCTTCTACATACAACCACAGCCAACTCAAGCACAGGGTAGTTTTGTCCGAGTGTCCAGAGTGCAGCCACTGCGGTGGAGTCTCACTGCAGAGGGGATGAGTTCAGCGTGAAGCAGTATCAGTTTTCCCAGCAGGACTCCACAGGCTGCAAAACCAGCAGCTAACGACTCTGTGCTTGAGCTGCAAATTTTTAACAAGCTGGCATGTGCCCTTGCTCCCAGTGACACAGCTTAAATCTCAAACCTTTAAGGGACTTGTCATTTCATACTCTCAGCATCTGAAGGTGACTAGAACACTAAAGTACTACACACACTCTGGCTGCTTTATTTGACTTCAAGAACTACCTCAGATATTAGCGATACTGATGAGAATGCTATGTAGGTTATTAATAAAAGCAGTATATTACAGTGTTAGCACTGCCACACCTCGTAACATCTGTAGCATTTTGTTACTATTTATGAAATTTTATCATTAAGAAGAATATTCTGAGAAGTTACTCCATTTGCTATAGGAAGGAAATAAACCACAGCACAGAGATAAGTAACCTGTTCTGTCACGTCTCATCAGTAAGGAATTGCCAAAATCTCTTGAAGAGAAATACTTCTAGATTAGCAAATCATTAATCCTTCCACATCAAATACACTCACTGCTATCATGACTACAGCATGTAGAGGTGCGTGTTGCAGGTATGAACTTCAGACTGAGATTCTGATCTTCCTGGGCGAGATCCTGAAGTTTTCCCTGTCCAAGGCAGGAGAGTTGGAACTAGATGATCTTCAAGGTCACTTCTAACCCAAACAATTCTATGATTCTATGATAACGCTTGCAGTATGGATTAAGGGCTCCTTGGGTTGTTCTTGGGTAAAGGTAAGGGTTAATACAGACTCATAACTGTATATTGGATTATCTCAAAATTAGGAGCAAATATCTGAAGTTTGCATTTCTAGTTCACTGCACTTTTTGGATGAATAATGAAAATATGAATGTAAAACTTAAAAAAAAAAAAAAGTGCTGATACAGCCAGCAAGTAGTTAGCAGGACAAGGTGATCAAGACCCAGGACCATTTCCAGGTATATGTCACATATACCTGCCCTGCATTCATCCTGTTCCACCACTGCTAGCACAAAATTATCTACAGCCCTCAGTACCCCTAATTGCTCTCCACTTTACCAACATTCTGAATTTCAAAATCTGGCTTCTTACCTCTCCTCATCACACTCTTTTCTCTTTCACTACTAACATACAACTCCGTGATTGCGGTAAGTAACCCAGTGAGGATTTCTGAAGCCAGACTGTACAGAGTATGCCCTTTATCGAGGTTATTTTAGAGGAGAAGGGGGCAACAAGCCTATCATGCTCCATATGAATCCCTCCTACTGTAATAAAGTTTTCCTTGAGGCATAGATGAAGTGATTATATAGCAATTAAAGAGAATCTGAAAGCTTTCAATGTTACAGACTGCCCTGCATTTAATACTACAACTAGTGAACCATTTGGTCTTTAGTATTCAAATGAGCCAAAGCTGAAGCCTAAGGATGCAAAGACCTGTCATTCACAGAGCAGTAACTGCAGAGCCACAAACAAAGCTTTCCAGGCATTCCAGCAAACACGAAGAGATATGCAGCAAGGCCAAGATGACTCTACAGATAAAACCTAAACCAACAAATTCACAGTCTGCTTGGCTTTTAAATGTGACTCTAAGAAATCAATTTAATGGGGCAATTTCCATCCTACATTCTTACCCCCTTATAACTAACATCAGTTTAGTACCTCTTACATCCAAACTGGAAATTAAACATGCCAGTACAATAAAATGGCTTCTTTTTCTTTTTTTTAAAAAAAAATGTTTGCCTCCACTTTGAAGCTTTATATCTCTTTGCTTGTAAATACAGTTAACATGGACTATCAGGGCACAAGGCAATGCATCTTTCTGGACTTTTTCAAATATTGAGTTTTTTATCAATAACCTGACATCCATACAGATCCTTTCGTCTTTATATTTCAGAGAAAACATGTGTATATATATATGTGCATTATCGTAAGAGACCTGGCATCCAAGCAGGTTTCCATAGCTCAGTTTTTCATGTGGATGAGCCAGGGCACAGGGAGCATCAGAGATGCCCTGCTGTCACACGGTGCTCTGCAGCTGAGCAGCTACTGGGACACAGGGCTCCCGGCAAGCAGTTACCTAGCTCCAGGTCTTAGACAAATTTTGTATCAGTCCACATAGCATATTAACGACAGCTAGTAACAGGGTATCTCCGAGGCACAAAATTAAATAATAAACTAGAAAACACCATGAACAATTAAAAAAAAATCACATTAATTTATTTGGAAAAATTCAGTACTTCAGAACTATTTATCCTACCAGTAGCCAAGAGAGGAAGAAAGCATGTGCTGCATCTCTGAGCTCTGCAAGCCCAGGCAAGTCAATGGTTTTTCCTTTTCCAGGCCCATAGACTTTCCTTGACAGACAAATAGCTAGATTAAGCTTTTCCACAGAAAAAAAACCCCAAACCCAAACACTGGGAACACCACAGCATGAGGAGCACAGCTGGCGTTTAGGTGCTCGATGTATTCCCAGTTTCCCTTGGTTGACCAATGCAGCCTGTCTACCCTCAGGACATGATGAAGCTTGTTGCACCCTCTTCAGAGGCTGTTTACAAACCAGCTAAAATAGAAAAGTACTTCTTCAAATAAACATTCTAATAACTCCTAATAACTCCATTCTAATAACTCCTAATAACTCCATTCTAATTACTCCTTTTACAGGTTTAGTTTAGACTTCTTGCAGTGAAAAGGAGACTAGGACTTGTGTGATATTCTCTGTTCTCTAGGTGATGTTTCCCAGGAGACTGATATCTCCAGAAGTACAAAGCAACAACGCTGGGGCTGACCACCTCCCACCCATCCATTTGGGAGTGACAAGTCAGTCCTGCAAAAATGTAAGCAGAAAACTAGCAAGGGATCCAATTATCTCAAGTTTTATATCCCAAGTTTTCTTTTCCTCCTACATTTGCATGAAACTGAGCCAAGACCCAAGCTATATTTCAGTTTTGTAATCCAAGGACTTACCAGTACTCCAGAGCGTCATCAGGAGGACCATGCATCATCCACATTTGTTAATAACCATATTTGAAGACTAATAAATGACTCTGGTATGAAAGAGCAATGACTTTAAAGAGAGAAAAAAATGGTGTGCAGGTAGCTGTAAACTCTCACTGCCTTTATTATGATGTATTAAAAAGATCTGAGAGAATATTGGGACAGGGAGGGGGGTAAACAGGCATTGTATTTCCCTAATTTTGTCTCCACAGAAACCCCAAAAGGACATATTCACTGTACTGGTAATGGCAACCCTCATAAGCTCACAGAGCGTTCTTCCCTGCAACGTGTTACCCTGCCTAGGCTCCACTAGGCAAGGGTGAGATCCATAGCTAAGCAAACATATGCAGTCACATGAAATAGATTTTTTCCTCCAGAAAGCCTAATTAACACAGCGCACATGCATTTTCTTCTCTAACAACAGAAAACTAGCAACGGTGCAGTTTGCTGTCAAGATGTTACAGTTTGCACTGGGCTGTGAAGTGCTTTTCCCTGAGGCAGAGGAATAATGACAGATACAAATTGGAAGGTTTAAAAGATGATTCAAATAATGAAATAAAACAGTTAAAATAATTTTTTAAAAGGCAACATTGTCAATGATCATGCAGTCCACCAAGAGTCAGAGCTGAACCCAGCAGTGCTGTTCCAGCTACACAGGAGGAATGCATTACGCTGGCAAGAACTGGCCCACGGCACTAAATAATCACATAGCTCTGGGCTGAATGGCACTCAGGCTGGAGTATAAATAGATCTGAGAAACCCTTCTCACCTGTTGTTGGCCTCATGGTCAACTTGTCCTTCTGCAAACAAATTACAAACAACACTACTTGACTGCTGTCCTGGGTAAATATACATGCCTTTTCAAAAGCAATGCATCTTTTCCCAGTGAGATGTTTCCTCTTCTTACATATAAAATTGTGATTGAAGACAGGTATGAGCCAGAAATTACTCAGATGGCAAATGTGCAAGTTTTTGGGATTTGGGCCAAGTTTTCTTTTTTTAGGTCTACTGGAAGCATAGAATACATCTCATTAGAAAGCTTTATTTTATATGGGAGCTTTTGGGGACATTGTCCCCCAAACATAAATGGCACCATTGTAATGTCAAATAATCAACAGCAGGAGCAGACGACGCGAAGAAGCCATGGCAAAAGAGAAAGAGGAGAAGAGAGCCAGTGAGGAAAGGGTATGGCAGGACAGATTTATTCCTTATTGGAACTGCACTGAGAAAGATTACAGGGACAAGAGCAATCTGTAAATTTGGGGGAAAAAAATAGCTTCCTACAGGTGTGAAATGTAAACTACTATGAGTCCTAGGCAGGACCAGAAGAGGGGCATGCTGTTACTAATAGTTTCAAATGGAGTATTAATTGCATGGTCAATGGAGGATGAAAGAGCAGCAGCTGCCAGGCTGCACAGTGAGGTCCCACATTTGCAGAAGTCCAGCCTGCAAGGGCACCTACCAGAGCCACCGGGCTGGTTTAGCCAGAGGGTGGCTGTTCCCTGGAGGCACAGGAGGCTGTCTTGTTTGCACTGGGTGAAATAATGAAAAACAAACAAACAAACAAAATACTTCAGAGTCAAAGCAACAGAGATCCTAGTACTGGCACTTTTATATATTATATATGAAAGTCATCTTCATTAGTATAGCAAATTTTCCTTTTTGAAATAACATATACTACTATTCAAATATTTGCACTGACAGAAACTCTGAGCAGCTTTACAGCCTCATATATTATATATGCTGGCAGTATACACAGAAGAGGTCTGTCGTAGAATCATAAAATGGTTTGGGTTGGAAGAGACATTAAAGATCATCTAGTTCCAACCCTCCTGCCATGGACAGGGACACCTCTCACCAGACCAGATTGCTCAAAGCCCCATCCAACCTGACCTTGAACACTTCCAGGGAGGAGGCATCCACAGCTTCTCTGGGCAACATGTTCCAGAGTCTCACCACCCGCACAGTTTGAAGCCATCACCCCTTGTCCTGTCGTGTATAGATGCGTGCATATAGGTATGCTCGTGTCTGTGGAGCAAGCTGGAGCAGCAGCAGTTGAATCACATGGGAAATGAAATTTCAGGCTGTGCCTGAGAGCCTGGCCTTTACTGCAATGCCAGGTACTGGGCACATACGTACTTTCCAGGACCCAGCATCAGGTAGTGACAAACCTATGCATCCTGCAGTCTTGACCACAGTCTCCAAAGGGAACAGTTTTTACTTTCTGCTCTGAAGTGCAACAGAGGTGAAACAGGCTAAACAGCTGTGATTATCTGCAGCACAGCTACTAGCACAGAGAGAGGCTTTACAAACCCCTTTACCACTGCCAGTTGCATCCAAAAACTATTGGGGTAGCTTTTAAGGATATACAGGGACAGTTTGTTGGCCAAACAAAGTTACTGGGTTTTTCAGCTAAACATACCAAGACAGAGTGGAGGCTTAAAGGTTCAGGTCAAGTCTAATTTTAACTAGAGCAGTTTTGTCACCTCTGCCTCAATCAAAGGCAGTATCACAGTATCAGGATTCAGTGTCAGCTGTCAGAGATTTGGTAGCAATGCAACCACTTTTATTCCCATCATCACTATCTAACAAGGATGAAAATAACCAGCTCAGTGCAGCCCCCTTCCTTCACTTGAGAAAGTGATTCCAGCAGCTGGTTCCCAAGCCCACCTCTAACCTTGGTAAGAGCAAATTCTACCACTATCACTCTATTACACTCCATGACCCATGTCTGCAAAAGCAGCTCCCTTCAGGTGCATTCTATAATTCTCTGCTCCATCTCTCACAGCACCACCATGAGGCAGCACTAACATTATTTAGAACAGGAACCTCCAGCCTCCGCACCATACTCCAGGTTCATCCTTCCCTTCCTTGTCCTCCCTCCCTGGCCAGATCCTGGAGTAGAACACACGCCAAGGCTTCACAGAGATGAGTTCCTGAGCGCTCCCTGCGCTCAGTGGGGAATTAAAAACCAAAAACCACAGCAAAAAAACATTTTATAAGAGTACTAAATAATTTCACCATTTTAGTACTGTACTAAAAACAGTTTCATTAAGAGGAGACCTAATGCTACAACTGTATCTGTCAAGCTGAAGTCCTGTATAACTTCAGGCATACCAAATGATACAGCAAATAAATGTAAGATCCCAAGACCTCTGGCATGGGCAGATGTCCTTGGAGTGCCCTTTGGCCTCCCAGCTTCATACAAAGACCTTGTACCTGTCAAGAATGTGTCAAGGTTCCTGTAACCTTCCACGGGCCCAGTGTGTTTCATGCTGTTATTGTCCTGGTTTTGTCTTCTCCTCAAAACTCCCATTTCTGTTTCTTTCAAAACTCTGCCAGTATCTGTGATCATAGATCAGGCTGCTTTGTTGTTACATCAGACTACAAAGATGCTCCAACATCTGCTGCCTTCAGCCTTTCCTCTCTTCTCTCAAGTTACAACCAACAGGACAAGAGGAAATGACCTCAAGTTACGCCAGGGGAGGTTTAGGTCAGACATTAGGAAAATCTTCTCTACTGAAAGGGTCCTTCAAGACTGGAACAGGCTGCCCAGGGAAGCGGTTGAAATGCCATCCTTGGATGTGTTTAAAAGCCGTCTAGATATGGTGCTCAGGGACGTGGTTTGGAAGTGGGCCTGGCAGAGTTAGATAGTGGTAGGACTTGATAATCTTAAAGGCATTTTCCAACCAAAATGATTCTGATTCTGTGATCATTTTTCAGATTTCCTGAGACAGGGAAACATCAGGACCTGCCAGGAGCAGTCGGCTCTCGCAGAAAGATACTGACAAGACCTGGGCATTCCCAGAGCAACGGTGGGAGAATTGAGAGTGAATTGGTGGAAACTGAACTGTCAGTCACTGAGGGGAGCAGCTCCAGAGCCCACCTGGCCTGCAGTGGAGTGGCAGATCTCAGCGCAGAGGGGCTTTTCCTAAGATTTCCTGAGACAAGGAAACATCAGGGCCATGGAGAGACCCGCCCCGAGCTGGCAGCTTTCAGAAGCCTACATCAAAATATAGCTATGAACTGTAGGGTAAGTCGTGTTCTTCAAGCACTCAGAAGGAAGCCAGTTCCACCCCCACGTTCGCCTCTGCCTCCACCTGTCCCACTCAGACCTTCTCCTTCGCCCACCTGGAGCACACCGACTCTTCACTTGACATTCAGGTCCAAAACGTCGCAGAGGTTTTTCCCCACATGCGGAGGCTGGCGGGCAGCATGCTCCTTCAGGCTGGAGCCCATCACTTGGTAGAGGCTCTGGGCAAGATTGGCGATGGCAGCCCTGACCTTGCCGCTTCGGACGGGC
>NW_009700857.1:27020-44571 GCF_000703405.1 Apaloderma vittatum
CAGGAAGAACCAGAGCACCGGCAGGGCGTAGCGCTTGACCGCTTGGGGTTTCCGGGGATAAACAGACACCACAAGCACTGCCGTGGGAGAGAGAAAAGGGTCTTATCAACCTTAATGCAAACAAGAACCTCTATTTTTTGGTTCTTGGAAGCCTTTTCTGGCTAGTATCAGCAAGCACAAGTAGCCTGACCATCCAGAAACAGGCAACAGTGGCTGGTCATCCACTGAACAAAACAAACAGCTTCTGAGGACCTTAATTTCTCCAAATCAGAGGTTCTGTATCCATGATAGACTTAGCAAAGTGAATCATACACATTTTGTAAATCATTTCACTGTCTGCTTCTGCATTACAAGGGACAAAAATATCAAATACCTGTTTATTTCCATTAAGAAAGTATCTAAACCATCTGCTGAAGATTTTGAAATGCAGCTTAGAGAGGTAATTGAAAAATTTCTAATGAAGAGGATGATTACTTTTTTGTGACCTTTGATGAAAAATGCAAAAGGTCTGATCTGGCAGTTCCCTTTGCTCAGTGGCACACAGCACACAGCCGTATTATACCACACTTCAGAACTGCAGCCCACAGAAGATATGTGCTGCTTGACAGTTTTATTAGGAACATCAGCGACAAACTGATGTCTGGCAGAATGGTCTAATCTGAGCTTTTTTCCTCCCATACTTGGTGGCTTCTACTGAACAGCTGTTTCAAACTTCATGATGTCTTGGGTAATTACCCAGACCCCATTGCCACGGCATTTGAGCATCTCATAATTTTAATGGCATTTGCCCTCACAATGTTTCCTGAAACAGTGGAATAGAGACATAAAAAATTTATGCAGAGGCTTGGTTTTTTTAACCAGAAAGCAAGTGTTCCCTCTTATTCTCTCTGAAGTCTGCTCACAGCTCATATTTTGAAAGGAACTGTATTAAATACAAACAAAAATTTACTCCTAATAGGCTCCTTGCATGACATATATTGCTGAGAGATCAAAATCTTAAATGCTCTGGAGACAGAATTATTATTTTCTGTTCAGTGGAAATGTTACGCAGCAACTATTTATTATTCTGTAGTTGAAGGACCTTCACTTTCTCTGTGTTGTTCATCTAGCATCAGTCAAGAACATTTAAACTCCTGAAAGTACCTAAAAACAATTCTGGTAAGCAGGAAAAGGGTTATGGTACCTATTTTTAAATGGGAGTTAATTTGAGTTTAAATGCTATTAAACACAGTGGTCACTATGGAGCTTCAGAAGAGAAGGAGCCGTCTGTTCCCACAAAATCCCAGAGAGAACATCTGCCTTCTCTAAAGTAGTCTCAATTTATGTTCAAATGCTTTACTTTGAAAAAGAGATTAAAACAACTGTAAAACTGAATTCTATGTTTATGGAGATTTACTTTATTCAAATTATCCTTAAAGGGCCTTTTACATTTGCTATGGCTAAACATGCCCTTTTGAGATTCATTATGAAGCAGAGTGTATTGAACATTGGATTAAAAGATGCTGGCATAATTAGCAGTGGATTTAGCCCTAACTGAAGCAAGGCTATAAATAGTATATATTAAGATTATATTTTTTTCTATTCCTAGGCTATTGCTGACACAGGAAGCTGCTATTATAAATCAATTATCAGCTGCATTTGTAGTGTGTCAGGCACTGCTGGCACAGAAATAGACTGTTTCCACACCCTGAAGTGCTCAGAGTCCAATGTCACATCTGCAACACAGGCAGGGAGCCGCAGTGGGTTAGGCTGAACTGCCCGCCTCTGTGTCCCCAGATCCTGCCTTGCACAAAATCCTTACCTGAAATATGAGTGTTGAGCCCTCACCTACACTATGGCCCCCAGATTCTGCAGGATTCAACCTCAAAAGCCTCCAGCAGCAAAATAAAAAAGCCATGCTGACGAACCAAACTGATTCTCAGAAATACCAGTTACTGACACTTTTTCTAAACAATGGAAAGGGACTTCTTACAGATCATAGAATCATAGAATGGCCTAGGCTGGAAGGGACCTTAGAGATCATCTAGTCCAACCTCCCTGTTTTGGGCAGGGACGCCACCTCTCGACTAGACCAGGCAACACATGGGGAGATGTCCATGACCTTCCCTGAACTGTCCTCAAAGAGAGGAGCCAGCCAGGGTAATTTTAGCCCCTCTCTTTCCTGGAGGCAGGTCCTGAGTTGTCCCAGTGAGAGCTCAGCACTGGAGCCCCAGCACCGGAGCCCCAGCACCATCCTCATTTTGCATGCCGTAGGCCTCCGCAGCTGCCAGGCAGACTCCTGCGAAATACACCTATTATGTGTGTTTTACAGGAGGGACAAACTCAGGACCTTCAGATGTTTGAGGCGCGACTGCACTGGCTATTCAGAGGCATTCCCTCTAGACATTCCCTCTGAAGACTTATTGACTTAGAAGTGGATATTAGCTGAAGCAGGTCATACCTGAGAGTTGTTCTGTGACATCCAGCAGAGCTTGGCCACTAAGGTAACGCACCCGGTGGGCAAAGGCTTGCAGCAGCAATGTGTTATCTGAAAGAGAAACATTTATTTCTACTCACTCTTCTGAGGCTGTAAGAAAAAAAAATATATAAAGATGCGGAAGGGCAGAGGTAACTGCATGTTGTAAAATAAAGTCAATTCTGCCACTTTCTGCATCATTTTCTTCTTTCCTTCCAGCCTACTTGGGAGGATGTTAAATGCAAAAAGAAAAGCTCTCCTTTCACATTTGTAAAGCCAAAGCTGATTGCTGTACAAGGAGCTGTGTGAAACATAAATCACATGTAATCAGTGAAAAGGTTTGGTGTCCTGGAGCTCTGCAGAAGTGACCTCCTCCCCTGACCTAAGGAAAAGGGTGAGAAGTCTCAAAAGCGTGCACACCCGTTCACATTTTAAGGATAAAATGATGTTAAAACTCTAAGTTACCTGTTGGAATCTATGGACAAGACTCCCAAATCACACTTAGAAGAGAGAATTGCTGCACACTGCCAACACCATCTGCTCAGTGGCTCTTCTAACATCTCTGAAATCAGATCTTGGCAGAAGGACTTGGAAAACAAACTGACTCCCCAATACTTGACTGTCATATGTATTTTAGTTCTTCCAGTGCTGCCTGTTGTTGTTTTGCAGTCTTGTTTTAATTTATAAACTGTTGCCTGGACTGCTGTGCAAGCCTCCAGTCTTATCGCTTTGATACGCTAAGCAAAACTTTTCTTGGAGGCAGAATGCACATGGGATGGGCTACAATACTTTGCACCGATAAGGCAGTCAACCTACTTCTTTACGAATGAGTACAGAGGCAAATCCCAAAGTGGTTTCACGTGGCACTGTGCTATGAAGTGCTCCTTTGTACATGAGATATAGAAAAGGAAGTCCCTAATGATCTTCCTGCAAGTGTACAGCAAAGAACTGACCCTACTATCCTAATTAAGCTTCCGCTTCGGTAATTACACTCTTCTCATTCACTTTTTCAAACCGACACTTCACGTTTTGCCTCACACTCCTGCAGTATCAGCAGACGCTGTTTCACACTTGCTGATCCTCCCCAGAGAGTTACCTTACAGCTGCTGCTTGGAAAACAAAGCCCTGAGATCTTGAAGGAGCACAAAATCATGTTAATTGATCATTAATATCGGTATCTACACAAACTTTCAGGAGAACACTTGGGGTTTGGGTCAGTGAGGGGGAACTGTTTGGTCGAGTTTTAGGAATCTAAGTGTATAGGCATTATCCACCTTTAAGTTTAAGGATTTCAAATGCCCTGTGCATTTGGAAACAGTAAAGCTCGAGTCGATAATAGATTTACCCAACCATTAATTCAGCTGCCTTGAGAGACCCAAAGACAGAGGAGTTTTTAATAGCTCTTAGAGAAAACAAGGTGGTGAGCAGTTCAGTTCTTATTAACTCCGTTCAATTCTCTGCATGTTAACTAGAACTGTTGGCCACAGGACAGACAGCCCAATATAAGCATCAAAAGCTTCTCCATGCTCTCATTTTCACTGTGGTCCTCTCTCTGCTTTGTTAACACCTCCAGCGGAAATTTCCCTTCCCCTCTTCCAGTGGGCTGGTTCCTCTGGGAGCTCATCAGGCTGCTGGCCTGGCTCCACACCAGTGGCCATCTGAAGGGCATTTCTTCCATGACAGACGACAGGGTAGGGCAGATGTCAGAGGAGAGCAAGATCTATGTCTTGGTCCCATTGCAGTCAGGCTTCATTTGCTGATTTGTCTCCATCTCTATCAAGGTGTCTCCCTTGAGACGGTTTAGGGTCCCAGGCCACAGCCATTGACTGTGTGTGGCCTTCAGCTGGGGATGCCCAAGTCAGTGTCAGGGTTAGGCTAAATAAATGATTTAGGCATTATTTGGAAGCAAAATAATTTGACTGTAGGTAGAATTTTGGTCTCAGGGATGGTATGGGGTTTTTTGATTTGTTTTTATAACAAATGATCAAGCAATTTTCTGAGCAGCTTGCATTTTGGCCCGAATCATTAAAGGTGACAAGATGAGGAAGTCTCACCTAAAATTCAGAATGTGAGATATGTCAACACAGAACAATAGTTGGGCTCTTGGCTATGAAACTCAGTGAAGCAATGGGGCGAGATGTTGCGCTCACTCTAAGCTCGGGGCATTGCACAATCCTTTAGAGTTTGCAGGAGGGGGTGTCATCTGCCAATTGATTTTAAATGGTAAAGGCAGACAATTGGAAAGCATATGGGAAAGTTTTGCTCATGCGTTTTCCACTAGACCCTTCTTTCCCCCACTAAAGCCCTGGCTGTTGAATTTTGAAATACCTGTGATTCAGTTGCCTGTTTGAATTTTTGCAAATGTCCATAAAAATGAGTAGAGCAAAAATAATATATATATGTATCTATATATATCTATCTCGCTTGCTTGAACCTGTTTCTAGGTAAAGTCAGTGTGATGAGAGACAGATGTGCCTTGCTCCTGTTCTGACATCTGCCAGCATGGACAGCTGAGCATGATCTCTCAGAACTGGCAAGAGGGTAATGACAGAAAGCTCCACACAAAAGCCTGATGGGATCTGTTTACTGTGTCCTCTGTTAGCACAATTCTGCAACTTTTTTCCAGTCTTCTCCCAGGCAGCACAAAAAATGGGTAAAGGGCCAAGAGCAGGACAGGTCTCACACCCTTCTCCCCACTTCATCATCAGAAACAACCCTACCCTTGTGACACAGAAAGGCAGCAGGTCAGCAAAATCCCTGAGATCACAAAGCAGCTGATGGGGAGAAAGTTGATAAACCCCTTTTAAGACCTGCCTCTTCAACACTAAATTTTCAGGCATATTCACCCAGCGCTGTGTTTTCACAGCTGACATAAATCTGCCCTTGCGCGAGTGAATTTACAGCAGATCTCGGCTGTGTAGTTATTGGCTATAGCAATCTTGCTCCACACAGAACTATGTGTGGAACAAGCCATCATTTACAACTGGATTTATAGTTGTTTGTGCTAAAGAAATGAACTGCACAAATCATAAACTCCTTTTTAAAAAAGAAGGCAAAAAAGAAAGGTGGGAAAAGAAAGGTGGTGCAGAAGCTCTGATGAGAGTAAAGTAAAAGTAGAGTAAGAGTATAGTAAGAGTAGAGTAAAGTACGAGTAAGGTACGAGTAAGGTACGAGTAAAAGGAACCTTAAGTAAAAGTAAGGGTAAAGCAAGAGTAAAGTAAGAGTATAGTAAGAGTAAAGTAAGAGTAAAGTAGCATAGAGTAAGAGTAGAGTAAGAGCAGAATAAGAGTCGAATAAGAGTAAGAGTAAAGTATGAGTAAAGTGAGAGTAAAGGACGAGTAGAGTGAGAGTAAAGGACGAGTAAAGTGAGAGTAAAGTACGAGTAAAAAACGAGTAGAGTAAGATTTGAGTGAAGTACGAGTAAAGTAAGAGTACACATCAAAAGCAAAGCAATTAATTTGGAAAAGTCCAGCTGGGCCCAAACAACAGACCTCAACAGACTCTGTTCACTTGACTCCAAGATGGAGAAGCTGCAGGTAAGGGCAGTCAATGCCAGAGTCAGCCTTACCTAGGTGAGCAATGAGAGTTTCCAGTGCTTTCACAGCTGCGGCAGAAATTCCCAAGTGCTTTGAGTTCAAGTTGTCAGTGACTGCTTCTACCAGAGGGACCAGCACGGGGTGTAAGGCATCTCTGAGCAAGGGTGTCATCAAAGCCAGGGCCTCCAGTGCCTGCTGCTTCACTTTCTTGTGGCTATCCTGAAGTCTCAGGACAAAAACATCAAAAATCTGTTACGAAAAAAAGACATGAAAGTTGGATTAAACTGTTTTTCTTTCAAGAAGAGATGTAGAAACAAGTACCCAGCAATGGAAAAGATTAATGTAATCCATTCTGTCAGGTCAGTGCTTGCTAGAAAAATTTCATTGTTTTGTTCTGGGCTACTCACTGTAGTGGTTCCACAGCCTCATGTTGGTTGAAAAGATTTTTGTGTTTTATTAAGAGGTTTGGGTGGGAACAGCTCATGCAGTGTTTCTCTTTACCTATAACTCATGACATTATTCCCATTTTAATAACGCAAAATAATATCTTTGGCATCGAGGCACGAAAATGTGTGTTTACAATGCCCGTTTTTCCATAAAGCTCTCTCAAGTACTACAGGAATTCTCACAGAATCACAGAGTGTCAGGGGCTGGAAGGCACCTCGAAAGATCATCTAGTTCAGCCCCCCTGCCAGAGCAGGATCACCTACAGTAGGTCACACAGGAACGCGTCCAGGCGGGTTTTGAATGTCTCCAGAGAAGGAGACTCCACAACCTCCCTGGGCAGCCTGTGCCAGTGCTCTGTCATCCTCACAGAGAAAAAGGTTTTCCTAATATTTTTGTGGAACCTCCTATGCTCCAGCTTGCACTTGTTACCCCTTGTCCTGTCATTGGACATCACTGAGAAGAGCTTGGCTCTGTCCTCCTGACACTTACCCTTTACATGTTTAGAGACATTAATGAGGTCACCCCTCAGCCTCCTCTTCTCCAAGCTAAAGAGACCCAGCTCCTTCAGCTTCTCATCATAAGGGAGATGTTCCACTCCCTTCATCATCTCTGTGGCTCTGTGCTGGACTCTCTCAAGCAGTTCCCTGTCCTTCTTGAAATGAGAGGGCCAGAACTGACACCATATTGCAGATGCAGCCTCACCCGGGTAGAGGAGAGGGGGAGGAGGACCTACTAGCTGTCCCCCTTCTAATAAAAGCAGAAAAAAAGGTATTTACGATGCCCATTTTTCCATACAGGTGTTTCAAGGACTATAGCAGTTCTGACTTTGCCAAAAGTGCAGCTGGATGAGATCCAAGTTTTATCTTCTCAAAACCTGCATCTGGAGGATTGCAGGGCTCTGATGAACTATTTGGGATCCTGACCATTTGTTTACCTAACAGGTAGACTTCTGAAGTTTAATCATAGAATCATAGAATGCTTTGGGCTGGAAGGAACCTTTAAAGGTCATCCAGTCCAAGCCCCCCACAGTGAGCAGGGGCATCTGCAATGAGATCTGGTTGCTCAGGCTACTGTCCAATCCGGCTGTGAAGGTTTCCAGGGGCGAGATTTCTGCCACCTCTCTGGACAACCTGTTCAAGGGTTTCACCCCCCTCACTGTAAAAAAATTCTTCCTTATATCTAACCTAAATCTAGCCTCTTATGGTTTAAAACCACTCCTCCTTGTCCTATCGCTGCAGGCCCTGCTAAATCGATTGTCCCCATCTTTCTTACAGGCAACCCTTAAGAACTAAAGGCTGCAATAAGGTCTCTCCTCCAGGCTGTTCCCCATGTCAGCTCTCTCACCCTGTCTTCATACTAGAGGTGCTCCCTCTGATCATCTTTGTGGCCCTTCTCTGGACTCACTCCAACAGTTCCATATCTCTACTCTGCTGAGGACTCCAGAGCTGGACACAAGACTCTAGCAATGTACTCTGCAGCTCTCAGTCAAGCACGCTCAGTCCCTTGACAGCCACATTATCTGTCACTGTTTTCTGGAAAAAGGGCAAGGGAGCTGCTGGCAGGAGAAGGAAGAGAAGGTCTCCGGAAGGTCTCTAGCCATTTTCCTCCTCTTTCCATAGAGAAAAAAAGGACCCCAGGAAGGGTGAGAACAGTCTTTCCCAAGAAGGAAAGGGATGAGGACAAAGTGAATAGGCAGAGCTGTGTCTGCATAGGACAAGATCAAGTTTACAGGATCATCTGTTACAAAAATATATTTTATTTTTTTTTTAATCAATCTAGCCTGATACTTCTTCCATTTTTCTTCTAGAGAATAATTGCTGAGCTTTCACTGGCTGGATTCCCTTTTTTTCAGCCTAACTGGTAGTAGGAGACAGCAGAAGCTACAGCAACAGTAAATTCTGACATCACCTCACGAATGGTACCAATAAGCACCTGCCAGAGAAATACATCCGGGCTGAAATTACCTGCCCTCAAGCCTGGGGTTGAATTAAATTATTCTGGGTGAGAAGCAACCAGTCAGTCTCAAACAACTAGTATGTAGTGCCAAGACACACTGAGCTAACTTTACTGGTGTAGGCTTGGGAAGACAGCTAACGGGAAAGGAGCAACAGAGATGCTCTACATACCTGGACAACATCAGTGGAGATGAGCTGAGGGCTGCTTTTGCAGTGATCTAGGAGGGCCACCACTCCCTGCATTCGTGCCTGAAACTCCTTGGCTGTCAGGAGCTTGTAAAGTTCACTGAGCTGTTCGGTTTGTTCCACAGTCCGAAGTGATGTGCGACGGACTGTCCCACAGGGTAAGATGAGATCATCAGGCCTCAAGCTGGAAAATAAAAACAAGGCAAGACATTTTGGTGATAATATCTTCAGTTAGTTTTGAGGAAAACATCTCGAGCAGACTTCCTAATGATGTGACTTCAGCTAGATCCTGATCTGAAAAGCAGCTCGGATCTCATGACAATCATTACGGGAGACACTTTGCAAGTAACATTAGTGCTAGTGCTTACTCAGGAAAAATAAGGCACTGAGGATGGAATTAATCTCATTTATCTTCAGATGTCTTCCCAGGTACTCATCTAGCACACCTCTGTGGGGAAAAATAGGCGCCACTTCAAAGTTTAAACGCCTCATCCTATGGGAAGTGTCTGTATTATAACGAAATTAATTACTCTGGAGAAATGTCTCTACGACAGCTATGGGAATCTGGATCAAGACATCATATGCATCTGAACAGATGAATCCTGCCTAGAAAGATGAATGGGCATATCTGAAAGGATCCAGCGAATCAGTAAGAGAGAACAAAAGAGAAGCCAGACATCTCACCACTACGCTTACATTGTTGCTTCCCTAGGGACTGGATCCACAGCTTAGCAAACCCAATGGGAACAATTCTCCTGCATCAACTTCTCTCTGCCGTGAGCACAGGGACATCCTGACCGTGTTACTGAGGCACGCGGTCCCTTTCTGCCACTGCTGAGCACAACAGAGCTAAACAAATCTGCTCCGTTATCAGAGAACAGGTACGACTCGCTCTCCGACTGGCAAGGGAAGACAGCAAGGACCAAATTCCTCTCTCTAATGCTGATTGCAGCACAGGAGAAAAAAACATGCTGTCCATCACTCAATCAGTAATGGGTCTGAATGACACGAATTGCTGCAGAAAAAAGTCCATGTTGTGACATCTCTTGACCAGAACTGCTCAGGAATTGTCTTGCTGGTACTGTTTGAGGGTCAGAAGGCCATGATTCAGCCTGGCCAAACCGCTTACATGGAAAGTGCTATTTTGGGGAATGGCATCTTGGCTCCAGACTGGGACTTGTCAATAAACCACCCATCCAAACAAGACTACACTCAGGTAAGAATATCCTCATTGAAATTCCTTGTCCCTAGTCAAACAGCAGAGGCACGACCCTCTCACAGCCTCCACAACACTGTCCTCACCACTTTGCTGGTCCTTCTGAGTTGCTGCTGGTGGCTGTCTCTTCCTCCCTCTCAATTTTTGTGGAAAACCCTCCTGAGAACTTGTGCTCAGCCTAGTGCAGAACTAGAAATTTTGTATCATAGAAGATTTTGGGGCCAAGGAAACAATCTCTGGCACAGCTCATCTCCACCAGAAAGATTTTACTGAGGAAGAGACATGTGAAGCTTGTCATGTGCTTTGTCACATAGAACAGAAGTGCTCATTACCCTTCATCAGAAGGCAGGTTGTCCTGGGCCATCACCAAGCCGCTGTTCCTAGACTTGCTGGGGTCCTTGGCAGATGAAGGTTCACATTTATGGTCTTCTATTCCCTACAGAGAGAGAGAGAGAGAGAGAGAGAAACCCATGAATACATAGAAGATCAAAGAGGAAATTACTTGTTTAAAACACAAGTTATAAGGATCACTGCTATGAAGAAAGGCTTCAGAAAACATTTATTAACTTAGAGAGGGAGACAGGTCAGAGATTCAGCAATGTCTACAATTTGTTTTCAAGAACCCAAAGCAGATTATAGGTGCTACCATACTGGGTAGCAGCATAAAATCCTGAATTCGCTAGGGGAATAATGCGAACTGGTAGGGAACGAGCCCTCTGGAAAGGAGTAGCAGGAAAATTTTGGACTCTGGACGTTGACCCATGGTGCTGGGAGTTGATTTGGTTCACACTCTCTCTATTCCTGCACAAAGGCACCTTCCTTTCTAGAATGTAAGTGGAGAGGAATGAAAAAAAAGAAAGATGATTTTCCACTCCATGCTGAATTCACAAAGCTTCTTCCAGCTCCACAGTGCGTGACAGCAGGGCAGTATTCCCAGAATCCAGACAATACATGTACTAATCATGATTGCCTTGCTCATCTTTTCGTATAGTTAGAAATTTTCTTGGCAACACTGCTTCCTTCGTCTGTTGTAACGACTGCTCTCTTCAGAAGCACTATTCTCATTTCCTTGCTTTATTGGGGGGAAGGGTTGTGGCTGGGGGCTTTTCATGCCTGAAGTCAAAACCATCTTCTCCTACTTTCCTGTTTGTGACCGATATTCAGAATATACCCACTTTATTTCTAATGAAACTAGTTCCTTCGCTGTCTGCAGATAAACACACTGAAGATCAACAGTTCATTCCCAGAACCAAAAGGATTCAGCAGAAGAGGAGCGAGATAAGGATTAGGTATGTTTAATCTTGTTTTAGTAATCTCAGTATTTGCATAAAGGAGACATTTCTCCTGCCAAGCACTTACTTTCTGCTTAATTCTCGCCATAACATCTTGCAAGTCACGGGAGGGGACAGTCTGTTTCAAATAACTATCAAATTTTTGATGACTCATCAATATGTTCAGCATCTTCCGTCCATAAGACCTAATGCAGCAAAGAGACATGAATACAGACTATTACTGTCTTTTCTCCCTTGTGAATAAGGAGAAGTGTTGATAGAATCAGCTGATATTTTAAACCCATCACGTGCAATACCTTCATGAGAAGGTATGACCTATTCAGCAAAGAGATACTTACCTCGACTTGTGTTCAACTGGCTGCAGTCTGCACTGATGACGTGAGGCAAGAGGAGAACACAGGGCAACAGGAAAATACAATCTCACTCTGAAATTGTGGATACGCTTCTCTGGGATCAAAGGATCCCATGGGACAAATGAAGCACATCGTAATTTCAATTAATAAACTAAGTAAGGAGGTTTTTTCAGTTTTCGTTTGGTTCAGTTTTGCTACTATGAAACTACAGCTACCTTTAAGAGGAAATTTGGAGGTTGCTCAGCTACAGACAACTACATTATACAGTGACATGGAAGAAAAATATGTGACTATTGCAGGCAACTAAATCTGCAGAATAGGCTTAGAAAGATAGCTGCTATTTTTCTAGGCCAGTCTTATCTTCATCCCAAATAAATGCTTGGGATACTTCAGCAATGAGCAGTGGCCAAGACTGGTGAAGAGTCATTCAAGTAACAGAAATCTGGCACTGGTCCTCCTTGCTGAACAACCTCATGCCACCCAGTACTGTCATTTCCCCAGACAACATCATCCATGCTGTGAAGTAACTTTATTCATATTTACTTTACCTTCCACTCTTTTAGGTTTTGTCAATTACAACCAGATATCTAACAGTTTTCACATTTTAGGAGGTGAAATGAAGATCATCACCTTGTGTCCTGATGACAGTCCTGGGCAAGCTTCACCAGGGCATGTACCAGCAGCTCGGTACTGCCATGCGTGCCCGACAGGAGCCTCTTGGCTCCGATTTGCTCCATCACAGTCAGCAGGTGTTCAGCTGTGCACTTCCGCACCAGGGCGTTGCGGTGCCTGGAAACAGGAGAAGGGACACTGGAGAGAAGGAAGCGCAGGGCCAGAAGCACAGGCCTCAGTCGCAGGGCGCTCCCTGTCATTGCTGGCACAAAGAGGCAGGAGCTCTCGCAGCACATTTAGCCACCTGTAGCAGCTCCTGTCCTCGGATAAACACAAAGCTGATGTGGTGAAGAGGGGCTGCCTGCTAGAAAGAAGGAGGAATCCAATCTCCCTGGACTATCTGACACGCAATTTCTTTCCCAAAATTGACTCTGAGAAAGAGGGAAAGGAAAGTCAATTGATGCTGACTTGTCAGAGAGCTCCCACTACACTGACAGAACTGCAGCAGGATTGAGGCTTATTCCACCTGTTTATCTCCAGATCTGCAGACCCTGGAAAAAAACAAACAGGGGAAAAGCCCTGCGGGGCATGGAGCTGCAGATACCCAGCAAGGCAGGCGGTTTGTTCTTTGATGCTTGGCAAGTGGCATGTTTGAGTGTTTGACCCTTTTCAAAAGGTAAGAAAAGGGTAGCAGTCTTTTTAGCCAGGTTGTCCTTGCTAGAGGATGCCCATGTGAAACCATCGGGCATAGCACTAATATTTTAAGGCAGCATTTGCCTCAGCTTTCCCATGGGAGTTGGCCCCTGAAGGCGCCTGTGAAGTGACTCCCCGTCTCAAGGCTACCATGCAGCATCAGTTGGAATAGAAGGTGGAGTTCTAAGGACACGACAGTCAGACTCCTCTCGGCAGGAGCTGCGCCCGCTGTGCCACACCCAGCGAGTCCTCCCTGCCATGCTCCATGTCCCCAGAATCAGCCTCCTTATTTCTCAAGTTAATGACATAATGATGATGCATGGCTTTCCCCAGCACCTCTGTGGTTAGTGTTGTGAAATACCAAAGGGCACTCACTGCTGGAATTGCCACTGTCCCTCTTCCCGCAAAGCCACAAGGCTGTCACCACCCGCTGCAGGGACTTTCACTTCCCCACCATTCACCACGTCTAGGCAGTGTTGACAGACTGTGAGAATAATTCGGCTGCAGTAGGGTACAAGTAGACCACAGGAGGAAGGGAGGGAGGTTGGTCAGAGAATATACTAACTTCAGTCATGGAAGATGCAAGACCAAGGGCCCTTCCTTCCCATCATTCCCTTTCTGCTTCCCGTCCCTTCTTCCTACCGGCACAATTTAAGGTGAAGGATATCACTAAGAGGAGAACGACTTACTGGGCTCCAGTAACCATGAGAGCCGTCATCGCTCGTGCAGGTGTCACGTTCCCCACCATGATTCCCAGGGATCGACTGGCAGCTTTCTGAATGAACTCGCTGGAGTCCCCCGTCTTCTGCAGCAAGACCCCAGCAACCTGGTCCACCTCATGGTCCATGTGCTTCTTCATGGTCCTGAAGAGCTCTCCCAGAGTGTTGATTGCGAAGCGAGACACCTTCGAGCGGAGGTTGCTTACCTGGGAAGTCATGAGGGGAAATGTAAGAATCGCCTTGTAAAACAATCAGTTCTCCTAAACAAAAATCCCAGGAAACAAAAAGACTTCTTGACGTATCCAGGAGGTACAGGAAGAGCCCAGAAGACCACCACAAGCACAGAAACACACTGATGCCAACTTCTCTGGCGTCAGGCTCGTGTATACAATACAATTTTAGTGAGACTGCAGGCCTAAAGAAATACTGTTTCACCTCGAACAAAGTGTGCTACTTAGCCCAGAATGGTCACTGCTTTGATTTTAGGCCCTTTTATTGAACACAGACAAGCAAGGGCTGTTTTTTTAACTGCAAAGGCACAATCCATAAAGATAGAGGAAAAGCTTGAGCACTCAGCCAGGAAAGAGAAACTCCAGGCTCAAGTCTACAGACTAATTTGCAGCAGCGACTTGAGTCCATCTGTGGCTCTGTCTGCTCAGCAGAACCCCAGCTGCTGGACTCCAGGCACTTGAGGGCCCTGCAGATCACATGCAATTACAGCTGCAGTGGGTGGGGTTTCACAGCATTCAGTGCTGCTCTGCAGGGATCCCTGCCTGCAGTGAGCTTTCCCACAAGGGTGAGGAAGAAGCATCTCAGAGTCCTGTGCTTCATTGGAAAGAGACTTTGAAGGACAGACCAGCGGTTCTCTCTGCCAGGCTCAGCTGTGCCTGTTAATAGAAATGACCGACACAAGTGCTAGAAGTGCACGTGAAAGCAAAATGAAATGAAAGCTGGCAGATGTCTCTGCACATGAGTGTGTAGAACAGAGACGAGGAAATTTCCTCAGAAGTAGAAAAGTGATAGAAAAATCAGATGAGCTAAGCTGAAAGGCCTGCTTCTCCCAACCCTGATCTCAGAGTCAGAGAATCTGAATCCTCCATGTCTAAAGAGAAAGGTTTGAAGAGCCCAACAACACAAGGGTCATTCAAGCCTGCAACGTCATCAAATATTGGATAGAAGGGCTGATATATTCAGGGAAATGAGCTAGGTCTTACTGTCTTCTGCAAGAAAAGGAAAATTTAATAGAGTTGGCAGCCCTGTAGTAAGAGTACAAGGCAGCTGGTTCAGGCCACAGACAAGTGCCAGGTTGGAAACAGAGACACATGTGTTATCAAGGAGCTTTGTGTGACACCCCTCTGTTAAGTGAGAGATGAGATAGTGAAGCTGTGTGCCACTGCCCTGCAAAGGCCACAGTCAGGCCACACCAAGCAGCCGGTGATTGCAGCCCAAAACTCCAGAAAGGAAGAAGGAGAAGACATCATCAGGAAACACTGGCAAATAAATACCTGCAGTTGATCCCCCAGGATGCTGAGGAGGAGGAAAAAGAGGGAGGAAGCTGGGAGGCGCAAGCTGAAGTGTTTAAGTACAGCTTGGGCAGATATTTGGGCTGTGGCAAATCACCTGATTAGTGTCTCCGTTTCTGCATTTGTATATTGCTTTATAACGACACCTGGCTCAAAAGAGGAGACAGACAGATGCCCCACACACCAGTGACTATGGCTGTATGTACAGACAGATCATACAGGCAGGTGACGTAGCCAATTAGAAGAATGAGGTCTAAAAGCAGTGATGAAGGCAGACACTGAACACACATGTAAATGAACCGGCATGTATCTGCTCTACACCCCAGGTATGAGGTACATGGGACACAGCTAAACACAACTTTCTTACCTCATGGGTAACTGCCATGGAAACATCAGGAAGCCTACAAAGAAGGACTTCTGAGTGGCAGACAGCCAGGCACCTGATGCTGAAGAGTCCCTTCGCCTTCTGCTCCCTGAAAGGCAGTAACCAAAAAGATGGATTTTTCTCACCACCTAAGAACGAGGCAGCGCCCTCTGAAATTACCAGGGTGTCGGCTCAGACAAACCAAGGGAGGTGCTTCTCACACAGCACTTAATTAAATCATGGAACTTGTTGCCACAGGATGCTGTGGCAGTCAAAAGCCTACATAAATCCAAAACAAATAGAAGGTTCCAGAGGGGATGGGTTCATTTGTGGCCATCAAACAAGACAGCCGTTCTGAAATCCCTGGCACAGAAAGTCCCTATGTCACTGCCTTCTTGAAGCTGGGTGACTGTGCCATGTTTCCGCTTCTTGCACCCTGCCTGTACCCTGTCCCTGAGAGAGGGTCCTGACTGGCTCTTACCACGGCAGATTCCACACCTGGGCAACACCAGCCAAAATGCTGGATCTCCCAGAAAATCCCTGCTTAAAATAACACCCACAGCAGCGACATGTTACTGTGAAGCTGTAAAAACCTGCCTCTTTCAGGACACTTGCTTTGGGAAGGACATGTGCTACATGAAGGCACCTGATGCAGTCTTTGTCTTACTTGGGCTGCAGGGCCAGACTGGGGACCCCATCCCCACTGGGGTCTCTGAGTGTAATCCAGACTCCCCACACCTGGCAGCATCTCTCTGCACCTACAGGGCGTCAAACAAGGAAGAGAAACTGGAGAGGGGCAAACTAAAGTGTGCGCACACGGAGACACATGACGAAAGATTTTTCATGGTTATCCTAGTGAGTGTATGCTGACCCACAAGTCAAAAAGACAACCAGTATCACCAGAAACTTCTAGTGTGTCATACTTTATGTGTCTAATTTTAGGACACGCTGTGATTATCAACAAAACATCTTCTGCCCGTAGTAAGCGATGAGAAGGAAAAATGTAATTCTAAAGGGCCAAGATTCCTAATGGATTTTATTTCTTTTTCCTTGTCTTCTGCCATGAGCCCTCCAGGAGAAATGACAGGATGGGCAACTCCGCCTCACGTCTCAGTCCTTGTCTCAGGAATTCCCTATAGGTGCTCCTGGGATGCACGTGCAGGTCATAGGGAGGCCCTATCTCCTGCTGCTGCTGCCAGCAGTGGCACCAGAGATAAATCCTTACTCAGTCCCACCCGCGCCAGTGACCTGAGGAGTCCAAATCTCTAAACTCAAGACTGCTTCCATTCCGGATGAGTCTTTCGACTGTTCCGGCATCTCCCTGCCTCGGGAAAACCTCAGGACACCCCCTGTACACCAAGATCTGCTGCTCCGATTTTTGTCAGCAGGCTCTGAAGCAGCTCCTCTCGGCGACTTAAGAAGAGAAAACCGATCAATTTATACTTCTCCAACCAGAGCCATCTCTCGGTCACAAGCAGAAAGATGGCCACTGAGGCTGTCAATGAAGTCAACACCTCAGATGGTCTAAACTTTTGAACTTTGAGAAAGAGTGCAAGGCTAAATAGGCCTATGAGTATTCACTTCTCCACCCTGAGTGGCATCAAGTTAATGAAGCACGTGATGTGCGTTGTTAAGGGGGGTACACACTAAGGGGGAACATGTAGTAGGGAAATTGGGAAGTCTGTACCTCCTGAGTACCTCAGCCAGTGGGGAAAGGGTGTCATGCATGTGGGAAATTAGGATAAAAGGAGGCTGCGTCCTCCAGCAATTTAGGAGATCTCACTGGGACTTGGTACCCCAAGTGGACATCCCCTTGACTCAAATAAAGTAAGATTCCTCTGTCTTCTTCGTGAACACTGACATCTGGCAACATGATTTTCCATATAGGTGCCTGTGGCTTCAGCGCCCTGGGAGCTGCCTGTCAGCCCTGCAGGCAAAAGATACTCCTTGCATCTCAAGCTGAAGATTTCTTCAGAGACGTGGTTTCTTTGCAGCCTTGTTTATTCCTGGTACGGGACACTTTGCTTGCTGAGCTTGTACACTTGGATGGGCGAGCCTGCTGTCCTGTGGGAGAAGGGGTCCAGCTTGATAAATGGCCATCCCTGCTTCCAGCTTTGGAAATATGGAGTCTGAAGCAGAAGAAAACCTTGTTCCCTGTGGAAGTAAACCTGCAGCAGGGCTATACAGTTCCTGGGGGGAT